>NW_013542053.1:111524-179278 GCF_000499545.2 Eimeria tenella
GTGTTTTTCCTTCTTTTGAAGAACAAGAGGTTCCCAGCTAAACATCGAGGTGTCTGTACACCTCAGTGCGCCGGGCGCGAGCACTAGCCGCCGCCCCCGCGCCGGATCTGCGCACACAGGGATATATCCATCAGTTTAATTTAATTTAATTTTTAATTAAAATGAATTTATTATATTTTAATTTTATTTTTGCTTCTTTCGGGGATCGCGGGGGCCGTCCGCGCTTGCCGCTTCCTGCTGCAGCCCCGCTGGCCTTCAGTTTGCTGTTTTTCGCCTCTCTATTTGCCGCGTTTGCTGCAGATGCAGCAGCAGCAGCACCAGCCCCAGCAGCAGCAGCAGCAGCACCAGCCCCAGCAGCAGCAGCAGCAGCACCAGCAGCACCAGCAGCAGCACCAGCAGCAGCAGCAGCAGCACCAGAGGGAGGAGCTGAAGAGGAGCATGCAGAGGCCGGGGAAGGCCTTTATGAATACCGAAAAGTTGGGACGGAGTTGGTGGACTTGTGGCGTACGTACACCTCAATGGGCGAGGCCCTGAACCATTTGCTGCGGGACTACAACGTAGCTTTGCTGCAGCAGCAAAAGGTGGAGGTTTCTGGGATTTTGGCAGCAAAGCACAAGGCAGCAGCAGCAGCAGCTGCGAAGGCTGCTGCTGCTGCTGCGCCTGCTGCTGCTGCTGCTTCCGGGTCCCTCAGGCGCCGCGCAGCACTTCAAAAGGAACGCGAGAAGCAGCAGCGCAAACAGGCGCTGCTGCTGCTGCTGCATGCAGAGGCCACTCAGCTGAAAGAACTGAAGCAGCAAATCAAAAAGATAGACGAAAGAGTTGGGAAACTCCCCCCCTACAGCAGTGCTGCTGCTAACATTGCTTTGATTCGCTCGGGTGCTGCTGCTGCTGTTAATGTGGCGCAGGCGCTGAACAGTTCTGCTGCTGCTCTGTTTCACCGCGCGCTGCAGCAGTACGTGGGGCTGCTGCAGCAGTTCAGCAGCAAACAAAAAGAATTGTTTCTTTTAATTCAAAAAATAAAACAAAATGCTTTTGATCAAAGAGAAAGACTTTCGCTAATTGAAAACGAGGCGCTCTTCGACAGAGCTTTCGACACTGACGCCTCCATGGCCTTCAACTTGGCGGGAAAGCTGCAATGAGCGTTTAATCTTTGCAGCAATTAACTCCAATTCAACTCATTTGCTTTTTAATTTATAAATTAAACTATTTTAATTCACTTATTTTAATTTAAATGGCCATTTGAATTCCTTCCGGCCAAAAAAGACGTGGTCAAGAGGTGCGCATACACCCCAAGCTGCGCATACACCCCAGAGCCTAGTCCGCCGCTTCGAAACGAAGCCGCTCTTTCCGGACTCTTTCATTTATCATTTTAAATAATCCCGAATGTTTTAATTACTTTTAATTTAATAAATTTAGATTAATTAATTCAATTTCTTCGTTTTTTCGCCAGTTATTCCCCCTTTCGCACCATCACCGCAGCCGCCTGCTCAGACCTCAAGATTGTCAGGTTCGCCAGCTTCTTGATTATTTGGCAGCGCTCTTGCTGCATCTGCAAATAAATAAACAAATAAATAAATAAATATATAAATAAATAAATAAATAAATAAATAAATAAATAGATAAATAATAAAAATTTGACAGAGAAATTAGACCAAGTGGCGCATTTGCGGGAAACACTGAGTTTTTGCATGCAATGGGTAATTTCATTTTATTTAAAATTGCATTTTTGAATATTTAAAAAGAATATTCAAAAGGGCTTTTGCATGCAACATATCCAGACTGCTTTGCAAAACAAAACAAAACAATTTATAGAAGACAAAAAGCAAACTCAAAACAAAAGCCAGGTGGAAACAAACGCATGCAACTTTGGGGCTTTGCTGCACCTGCTGGTAATGGCCCAGCAGCCCTCGTGCTGCAGCAGCAAAAGCCCCAGCCTTTGCTGGTGCTGCTGCAGCAGCAAAGTTGGCTTTGAAGCGCCACCGCAGCAGCTCCACCCCCTGCACTTCCAGGGCCCCCAGCAGCACAGCCATTAGACCAATGGTCCCCAAGAAGAAGGCTGTGGGACGGAACCCAGAAGGACCACTGGCCTCTTCGGGGGGCCCCCCGGGGAGCCCCCCGGGGGGCCCCTCGGGGGGCCCCTGGGGGGTCCCCCGGGGGGCCCCTGGGGGGGCCCCCGGGGCCCCCCCTGCTGCTGCTGAGGCCTTGGGGGGATTTTTTAGATTTGCAAAACGCGGGTGGAGATAATCAAATGTTTGTACAAGTGTATGTACACCTGAAACCAGCAGCCGCACCAACGGCAAGTTCGGCACTGCAGCAGCAGCAGCAGCTGCTGCTGCTGCTGCGGCATCTGCTGCTGGTGCCTCTGCCGCTGCTGATTCTCCCGGGACTCCCGCTGCTGCTGGTGCTGCTGCTGGTGCTGCTCCAGTCGCAGCGTCTGCAGCAGCGGCGGCGCTGCTGGCAGCCGCCCCCGCAGCAGCAGCAGCAGCACCGTGCCCATCGTCATCATCATCAGCAGCAGCAGCAGCAGCAGGAGGAGCTGCAGCAGCAGACTCCGTGGTTTCGGGGTCCAGCAGCACCTCAGCCAGCGCCAGCAGCAGCAGCGCCTCATTTAAAGCTCTTTCTGTCTCGTCGAAGGCGGCGGTCTCAACAGCAGCAGCAGCAGCAGCAGCAGCAGCTGGGGGAACTGCGCAGGCCAGCCGAGGCAAATAAAACACAAAACTCGAAATAAATGCAAAAGTGAAATAAAAGTATTTATTTATTTCCAATGCTTCTTGAAGCAGCGGCAACAAAGCTACGTCTTTTCTTTTTTTCTTTTAAATATTTAAATGGATTTGTTTCTCTTCTTATTTGTTTTAATTCATTTCCCAGTCTACGAGCTGCCTCCTGGGTTGGCTAGCTAGCTGTTGCTGGCTAGCTGTGGCTAGCTAGCTATGGCTGCCTAGCAGTAACTGGCTAGCTGTAGCTAGCTAGCTATGGCTAGCTAGCTACAACTGGATAGCTGTAGCTAGCTAGCTGTGGCTAGCTAGCTGTGGCTAGCTAGCTGTGGCTAGCTAGCTGTGGCTAGCTAGCTGTGGCTAGCTAGCTGTGGCTAGCTAGCTGTGAAGATATCTGACTGCAGACTGCCGCGTCTTACCCGCATTTTGCTGGTCCGCTGCCTCTGCGTCATTTTGGCAGTCTCGTTTTTCGCTGCTGCTGCTGTTGCTGTTGCTGTTGCTGCTGTTGCTGCTGCTGCTGCTGATGCTGCTGCTGCTGCTGCTGCTGCTGGTGAGGGGGTCGGCTTCGTCGAGTCGGGTGTACAGACAGGTGGCGATTTGGGTGAGCATTTGTCGGGCGACGTTGGCGATTTCTTTTTTTTCATTTATTTCATTTTTGTTTACTTTGTTGGGTTTAAAATGAATTTTGGATTTTAAAATCAAAAACAAAA
Source organism: Eimeria tenella (assembly GCF_000499545.2). NCBI lineage: Eukaryota > Apicomplexa > Conoidasida > Eucoccidiorida > Eimeriidae > Eimeria > Eimeria tenella. Next base: position 114,949 of record NW_013542053.1, read on the forward strand.
ACACCCGCAGCAAACTCGAAAGCTGCTCGTCGCCAAAAGTCGAAATATCGGCAGAGACAAAAACCGCAGACAGCAAATCCACCAGCAAGTGCTGCATGCAGCAAAACCCAAAAGTTGAGCTTTTATTAATTAATTAATTAATTAATTAATTAGTTGATTAATTAATGGATTGATCGTTTTTAATAAACTGAAATGCTTTTGGCTTTTTATTTGAAAGCCGGCGGCTATTTTTGACCCGCTAGGGTGTACAGACGCCTGAGTATTGCAATTTTCTCTCCATTTAATTTGCACAATGGGTTTTTTTAAATATTCAATTCATTTTATTAAATGAATTAAGTGAACTAAGTGAATTAAGTCAGTCAACAATTAAAATAATGGAATTAATTGAACGTTTTAAAGCGGGTTGTTTGCTGCTCCTGGGATGTACGTACAGCTAGCTGCATCCCCTGCGCCGTCAAAATGCTTCTTCCCTGATGGACTTCTTCGAAAGCCCAAGAGGAAAAGAACAAAAGAAAAGAAATGTTTTCGAAAGTGGCGGAGAAGAGTTGGCGTTGTTGTTGGCGGCTGCGTCCAGCTGTACGTACACCCCAGCAGCGCGCGCAAAATCGCAAGCGCGGCGGCCCAAACGGTCCATTTGTTTGCAAAATAAGCAAAAAGACTATTTTTAAAAAGACAAACTTGAATTAAAAGGCAAAGAAACCTTAAAAGAAGCGAAAGGCCAGTTTAGTGAGCTCAAAATGCCGAAAAAAGCCGCTAGCCCACCCCCGATTTGCTTCAAAAGTGACAAACTGCAAATCAAATAATCCACAAGTCCCCCTCGAACTAAAGAACAGCAAATTTGGCGCTTCGCCTCGGATGCCGAAACGACTCCAAGTTCGTCTCTGCGTCTCGCGAGCTTGAGGAGTCTTCTTTGGAATTCGCAGTTGCTGCAGGGGCACCTGAAAGTGGAAAGTGGAAAAAAATTGAAAACGCTTTCAAAACCTCTTCTTCTTCCAAATGCAACCGACACGTTTAAAGCCCTTTTCAAGACGCTTCCAACGGCTACCCCGGCACTGCCCTGTCGATACACCGCAGCGCTGCATGCGTGCATGCAGCTGCATACCTGGGGTGTACGTACACCCGAGAAAGCCGCGGACCTCGGGTGTACGTACACCCCAGAAAGCCCACCTTTCGCCGCCGCATGCAAAGGCCCCCGCAGCCCAACAGAAAGAACTCGAAAGTGCGCGGCGAGCCAAAGAAGGTCCCAAACCAAAAGTGGCAATTGCTGCTGCAGCTTGGAGCTGCGGAGACACCCTCACAGTGGCTGGGGTGTACGTACACCGCAGCAGGGGCCCGCGGGTTCGAAGCGAAATTAATAACGCAAAGTTCAAAAGAAACAAAAAGAAAAAAGGTGCAGCTGGAGGGCTGGACAAGGCGCGAGAAAAGAATTAATTGGAAAAATAAAAGTGGAAACAAATCGGAAAAGAATTCGGAAAAGACCGGGGGCGCGCCAGCAACGGGGTGTCCGTACACCCCGCGTACCTGCATGCGAAGCAGCTCTTCTTTGTTTGTTGTTTCATTTATTAAACTATTTTTAAAATTTAATAAAAGTTCAAAACAGTTAACGCGCGAGAAGCAAAGCGCCATTCTCTCCACCTGAGTGTACATACACCGCAATCCACTCCACATAAACACTTCGGGATTTTCTGTCCAGAATTTCATTTTTTATTTTCCAAACTTTTCCGCACTTGTATGCATTACTCAATTAGTTAATTAATCAATTAATTGCAATAAAAGAGTCAAAAAGGAATTTAAAAGAATTTAAAAGAATTAAAAAGAATTAAACAGAATCACAAAGAACCAAATTAATTCAATTAATTCAATTAATTCAATTAATTAATTGAATTAAAGTAATTACTTTAATTAATTTTATTAAATTTTTAAATACATTAGATTAATCAAATTAATGAAATGCAACTAAGTAATTATTTACAAACCACTCTATGGGGCGGAAAAGTCCAAAGCGCAGAATAGAGAAGTCTGAGGGCGGCGAGCTGGAAGTGGGATTTCCTTTTATTTTTTATTTCTTTTTTTGTTTCTTCAAATTCTTTATTTCTTTCTGCATTAATTTCGCAATTATTTAATTGATTTAATTGATTTAATTGATTTAATTGATTTGTTTGATTTGTTCGATTTGTTTGATTTGTTTGACTTGTTTGCTTTGATTGATTTGTTTGGTTTAATTGATTTAATTGATTTAATTGATTTAATTCCATTTCTTTTGTTGAAGTTGTTTCTTCCAATTCCGGGAAACTCCCGGTGGTGCTGGTGGAAGCGGCTGCAGGGGCGTTTTCGTAATTTGCGATTTCTGGATTTTGAGTTTTCAAAAAAGAAATTAAACTTGAAATAAATAACTGCATGCGCTCCAATTCGTTGGACTTCCAATTAATGTCGACATAGTAAGAGTCTCTTTCCGACAAAAAATAAATCAAAAGAGAAACAACTCCCATGTCGTCGTCGAAGGGGTCCAGTGACACCAGCGCGAGCTGTTCGTACACCTGAACGCCAAGTGCAAGTTGCGAGCATTTTGGCTCCCAGTTGGTCCAAAAGAAGATAAATTTAATTTATAAATGATTTAAAAACAAAATAAAACTTTTAAAATGCAAAAAACGCGAAAATTCCATCAAAATAACCCACCAAAAGTTGGATCGCGAAGCCAACAGATGCACGTCGGAAGCGGAAACTTGAATTCTGCTGCTGCGGCTGTCTGTGATGTGTTTTTCTTTGAATTTTGTTTCAATTTTAAATACTTTTTGAATTTAATTTCATTTATCTTCTTTTTTGTTTTCTCACATTCAAAATGCGCTCGATGGCGCCGGCGCTGACCCCGCGGGGCTGCTGCAGGATGCGGCAGTAGAGTGTATGTACACCGCAATCGAAGAAGGCCTCGGCGACTTGGCTTTCTTTGCGCGCGAGTTCTTGTTGGAACTTAAACCTTTGAATTGGGTTATTCTTTGCATTTAATTCTTTTTCTTTTTCTTTTTTACTTTCTTTTTCTTCTTTATTTCCTTTTTCTTCCACTTCCCCCGCCCACTCCCGCGCCGCCTCCGCCCGCGCCTCCAGCCGCTCCGCCGCCACTGCGTCCGCCACGGAGTGTACGTACACCTCAACGCCCCGCATGTCCCCCTCCGCCAAAAGCGCCTCAGCAGCTTCCAAAGCGCATTTCAGATCTGCAGCAAACTCGGGCCTCCGGGGAGGCCTTTTGTATATTCCTGGCATTTTATTTGGTCCAGAAGACGCTCGAAAAGGGGCTTTAGTGGCTCAGTTTCGGGTGTATAGACACCCCAAAACGCGGAAACGCGAAGGCAAAAAAAACGGAATCAGAAAATATGTTTTAAATCCTTTTCAAACTTTTAATTCAACTTGAAATGCTTTTGGCTACTTTTGAAGTGTGCAGACAGCCCCTGCGGCCCGATCTGCCGCTAAAAGAATGCAAAAAAGAAATAAATGGAGTTTTGATTCCTTAAGTTTGAATTATTTTCAAATTTCATTCATTTGAATGCAAAAAAGGAAAAAAATGCCAAGGACAGCTACCAATTCGCAGCCCCAGAAGCTGCGTGCTCGCGCTGCTGCTGCTGCTGCTGCTGCTGCTGCTGCTGCTGCTTTCGCGGCAAGAGCAGCAGCAACTCCACAGCAGCAGCTGAAATATTAAAAAATAAAAAGGTTTGCTTTTTAAATTCTTTTATTTTAACTTTAATTAACTTTAAAAGCAACAAATCCATTTGGCTCTGTGCGCCGCAACAGCCAGAGCCGTGTGCAGTCGCCAGCGGTGCAACTGGCGCTGCGAAAAGCGCGGAATGAAGCAAATAAGCATTTCAAATGAACATTTTTAATAAATAATGTAAATTATTGTTTTAAATAATTGTTTTAAAAGCATTTAAATATATTTTTAAGGGTGATTTCTCCAGAGGAGTTCGGGTGTCGCCGCGGGGCTGAAGTGACTCTGCGTGTACACCCCAGCAGCGCGCGGCCAACTAAAGTGGAAACAGCCCAATTTTGCTCCTTTTGGACTTCTTTTGAGCTTCTTTCAATTCAAATAAGTGATTAATTGCAAATTAAATATTTAAATAATTAAATAAAAACGAAAAAGGTATATTTGATCGGTATTTGAAGAGGCCTGGGATAAAGTGTCTGTGACGGAGTATCACGGAGTATCACCGCAGCCACTCGCGACCCACAGCATGCATGCGCCGCTCCGTCTCTGCTGAAACTGCTGAAATTCTCAATAAAATTGTTTTAATTTAATTTTAAATTAATTTAAAAACATTTTTATTTTCAAAAATTAACATTTGGCCAACAAATGGCCAAAAACAGCGGAGAATTACCCCCAGAGTCGTCAGCGCCACTCACAGCGGTTCTCAAACTTGAAAAAAATTCAAAATTTGAACTAAAGTTCCACCATTTCATCAAATTACGCAAAAATATATCAAGGTTTGAATTAAATTTCCATTATTATTGCCTTTTTCTTTAAAATTTCCCCAAATTTGAATTAAATATCCATTATTTTAGTCATTTTCTTGAAAAGGTCTCAAAATTCGAACTAAATATCCAACTTTTCATGAAATTACCCCAAAATATCTCAAAATCTGAATTAAATATCCACCATTAAATGCATTTTTTATAAAAGTTTCAAACTTTGAGTTAAATATTCATCAATAAATGCACTAACTTGAAAGTACTTCAGGCTTTGAATTAAATATTTATCATTTCAAACATTTTCCTGAAAAGTTTTGATTTTAATATTCAAATTTATTTCATTTTGTTTGCCTGCAGCAGCTGCTGCAGCAAAAACAGCAAATTGTGGCTATTTCATTTTCAAATATTGTAAAATATAATATTGCAAACGAAATGGATATAAACCTTTTAATTAATTATTCTTTCATTTACTTTTTGAATGCTTTTCATTAAATTCCAAAGCGAACTGCTGCATGCACTGCAACTCTTGCATGCTTCTCTCTGGCTGCATGCAAGCAGCTTGCTGCTGCTGCTACTGCTTCTTCTGCTGCTGCTGCTGCTGCTGCTGCTGCTGCTGTTGTTGCTGCTGCTGCTTCAGAATAGCCTCACCTCTTGTAAAGATACTTTTAAGGCTTTATTTTAATTTCTTATGGAATTTAAAAATACTTTATTGTGCTTAATTTTGAAATTTAAAAATATTTCATTTTAATTAATTTCGAAATAGCTCATTAGACTTTTCCCTTAATGGAAGCCCGCGGGTATTCATTTTTGTAGAAAAGTCCAGCACAAAACATTTTAGTTTTTATTTTTAAAAAATAAATTTAATTTGAAATAAAAACAATAAAATACTTTTGCTTCTCAACTTGGCAGCAACTTCGCTGCACTTGTCTTCTGCTGCAGCACGTAGTGTTGCTGCTGCGCTGCAGTTGGCTGGCAGCAGCAGCAGCAGCAGCAGCAGCGCAGCAGCAGCAGCAACAAGCACCGCAGCAGCTGCTGCTGCAGCAGCAGCAGCTGCTGCTGCTGCTGCTGCTGCTGCTGCTCTGCAGCTGGAGGCGAGCAAAGAATGAGCAGGAGCAAATGCCCATTAGGAAATCTCTTGGCATTTTCAGTTTGAAAAATAATTAATTTTTTAATTTTCAATTTAAAGAAATATACTTTTTAGTTAAAATATAAAATATATTTTCAGTTTTCAAAAAGAATCCCAAATGGGAAATGCCCAAATTAAAAGACCCTCAAAATTAAAAAAAAAAAAATTTATAAAATGCTTAAAACAAATTTTAATACATACTTTTATAATAATAATACTAATAATAGTACTATTTATTATAATAATGCATCATTATTATTGTAATATAATATTATAATATATTAGCAATTAACTTGATTAATTATTAAACTAATTAAAAGCATCATTAACAATAATAAACTATTTAGTTAGTTAATTAATTAATTAATTAATTAATCAATTAATTAATTAATCAATTAATTAATTAATTAATTAATATTACTATTTAATTAATCAATCAATTAATCAATCAATTAATTAATTAATTAATTAATTAATAGTTAATTAACTAATTAAATAGTATTATTGTTAATTAATTAATTAATTAATTGATTAATTAATTAATTAATTAATTAATTTATTTATTTATTATTAAATAAATTGAAAGTATAATTCAAATAAACACTTTCCGCTAGAAAGTCAATCAGCAGCTTTTGATGCTGCAGCAATTCCCTTTAAATATAAATACTTACATAAATCAATTATAAATACTTTTACAAATTAATTATAAATACTTTTATGAATTAAAAATAAATGGTTTAATGAAGGTATGTATAATTAGTTTATAAAAGTGTTTATAGCACTTTTATAAAGATATTTACAATTAATTTATAAATATATTTATCATTAACTTGTAAAGATATTTATAATACCTTTATAAAGATATTTTTACAAACTTTTAATTTAAGGAAATTCATAATACCTTTATTAAGATATTTACAATTAATTAAAAGCGATATTTATAATACCTTTTAACAACACCTTTGTAAAGACAATTATAATTAAGTTGGAAAAATATTTATAATGCATTTATCAAGACATTTATAATTAATAATAATATATATATATTATAATAGTTATAAAAGTACGTATAATATCCTTATAATGGAACTCTTATAAAGATATTTATAGTACCTTATAAAGGCATTTGTAATTAATTAAAAAGGACATTTATAGTGCTTTTATAAAAGCATCTTTATAAAGTTATTTATAATTCCCCACAGAGCATGCAAGGAGAACTGCAGCAACACTGCAGCAACACTGCAGCACAACTGCAGCAAAACTGCAGCAAAACTGCAGCAAAACTGCAGCAAAACTGCAGCAAACTTTCTCTAAGTACAGATCTTTTTGTTTGAACTGCTGCTGCAGCGCCCTTGGAGCCAGGTTTGCTGCAGCAGCAGTGGACCCTCGCGAAACCTCTGTGCTGCTGCTGCTACACAAAGTCACAGTTTGCTGCTGCTGCTGCTGCTGCTGCTGCTACTTCTGCTACTTTTGCTCCTCTCGGGTCTAAAAGGAACAATTTAATCTGGTCATTGCTTATTTATTTCTTTAAATGCCTCTTGTGGCAGCTTTCTTGCCGCGCTCGTGCAGCAGCAGCTGGTTCCCAGAGCCCTGGAGAGCTGAACTGCGGAAACAGGCGCTATATTGGTAAAACCAATGAAAAAAGCCTCTGGAAAACAAGAATTATTGCATTTAAAAAGCAATAGTTGGTCAAAGTTTTGGTTTTTGTTTTAAATTTGAAAACGAGGCGCCGGTGCATGCCTGACGACCAGAGTCCGTCAAGCTGTACATACACTGGAAGGCATTTGGCTTCGTTGCAACAGTAACCGCGTCGATCCATAACTTTTTGTGCAGCATTTTTTTTAACTGAGTGAATTTGAATATATTTGGAGTTTTAAATTCGTTTTGGATTCCGAAGAGGCAGCGGAAGGGTCGTGTGAGGGGCCCCTGCTGCTCTGACCTCCTGGCTGGCGGGAGGAACGCAGCTAGGGGTTTCGCGTGTCTTTTGCTGCAGCAGCAGCAGCAAGTTGAGTTTTAAACAGCAAAAGCTCGGAAATAAGAAGGACTTTGGCCTTTTTTTCGAGCAAAGTCCACAAACATGCACGGCAGACGCCGCGCAGACCTGCTCCCGCTGTCTGCTGCCAAGCAGCAGCAGCAAAGGCAAAAGATCCGCCAGGGCTTTGCGCTGCTGCAGCAGCTGCTCAGCCAGCGCGCTTCAGGTGTACGTACACCTCAGGTCCTGCAGGCCACCCGAAAGCTCATCGAGTTCCACCCGGAACTCGCCACCATTTGGAGCTACAGGCGCGAGGCCCTCAGCCACATTCTGCAGCAAACCACGCAGCCCAGCAGCAGCAGCAGCAGCAGCGGCAGCAGCAGCAGCAGCGGGAAGGATGGCTGTGACGGAGGCAGCGACGGGGCCAGCACCCCCACGACCAGCAGCAGCAACAGCGGCGCGGCGACCGCCGCGACTGCCGACAGCAGCAGCAGCAGCAGCAGCAGCGCGTGCAGCATCTGCAGCGCTGCTGCTGCTGCATGCGCGGCGCTGCAGCAGGAGCTGCTGCTGACTTCGGATTTGCTGCGCAAAGGCACCACCAAGGCCTATTGCCTTTGGCTGCACCGCAGCTGGGTCTTGGCCAAGCTGCTCGAGTGCCAGCTGGCGAAGGATGCGCAGCACCAGCAGCAGCAGCAGCAGCAGCAGCTGCTGCTGCAGGAGCAGCGGCAAGAGCAGCAGCAGCAGCTGCAGGAGCAGCGGCAAGAGCAGCAGCAGCAGCAGCAAGTGCAGGAGCAGCAGCAGCAGCAGCAGCAGCAAGGGGGTGGCGGCTGCAGCTCGGAGTGCGGCGCTGCTGCTGCAGCAGAGCTGCTGCAGCAGGAAGTAAATGCATGCGAGAAGCTGCTGAGCGAAGGAGACAACAGAAACTTCCACTGCTGGCAGCACAGGGCCATGGTCTTGGTCTGGAGACAGGCGCTGCTCAGGTACCAGCAGCAGCAGCAGCAGCAGCAGCAGCAGCAGCAGCAGCAGCAGCAGCAGCAGCAGCAGCAGCAGCAGCAGCAGGGACAGGAAGTTTGCAAGACAAGTGAGGCAGCAACTAAGGGGACTTTTGGTGCGCGCTTTTTGTTCACAAGAACAGCAGCAGCAGCTGCTGCTGCTGCGGCAGCAGCAGCTGCTGCTGCTGCAGGAGCAGCGGTCGCATAATAGAAGCAGCCGCTGCTGTCGCTGCAGCTGCAGCCAAAAGGGGTCAAAGCTCGCCGGGCTGCACGTACATCCTGCTGCTGCTGCTACCGCTGCTGCTGCTACTGCTGCCGCTGCTGCTGCTGCTGCTGCTACTGCTGCTGCTGCTGCTGCTGCTGCTGCGCGCAGGCCTGTGGCAGGAGGAGGAGAGCAGCAAGGCGGATAGGGACTTTTGTTTGTCTTTAATTCAGTCGGACTTCTCGAATTATTCCGCGTGGCACTTTCGGGCGCTGCCGCTGCTGCTGCTGCTGCTGCAGTCGGAAGCAGCAGCAAAAGAGGAGATGGAAATGCTGTGGCAGGCGAGCTTTTGCTGCAGCTTTTTCGATTCCTCTGCTCTTTTGCTGCTCCAAACATCGCAATTTTATTTTTATTTCATTTGATTTAAATTGTGTTTCTTTTCTTCTTTAAATGCATGCAATTTTGCCTTTTCTTCCTTCCAAAGTGCCTCGCCTGCATGCACCGTTTCAGGTGTACGTACACCTCGCGAGCTGCATTTGCTCTAAATGCTGGTTTGCTGCAGCAGCCGGCCCACGCGCGTTTGCTGCTGCTTTTTGCTGCTGCTGCTGCTCTTTTTTTGCTGCTGCTTCCATCTTGCTGCTGCTTTCTCTTTGCTGCTGCTGCTGCTGCTTTCTTGCTGCTGCTGCTACTGCTGAGGATTTAAATGCATTATCGCTCTCTGCACGCATTTGTAATACTGAGAAAAACATTTAAACAAGATTTATGTCCAAATAAAATTAATTTTTAAATATAATTTATTTTAAGTAAAGTTTATTTTTAATTTTAATTCACAAGACCATAATTCTCTTAATTGCAAAAGTTAGGCTTTTCCTGCGGAAGCGTTTAAAAAGCATTTTATTCTTTTGCTGTCTGTTTAAATCCTTTCACGTCTCCAGGATTCATTTGCTGCCTTTGCTGCTGCTGCTGCTGTTGCTGCTGCTGCTGCTGCTGCTGGTGCTGCAGGGATTGTACACTGACCCGAAGGACCAAAGTTTGTGGCAGTATTATTTTCGGCTGTTGTCTTCGAGCCGCGCGGAGTGTACAGACAGCTTGTTGTCAGTGCGCTCCTTCTCTCCAAACAATTTTCTTCACACTTTATTTTTCTTCTTCAAACTGCCCTGCGCAGTTGCTGCAAAACAGACGCGCGTCTTCCTGCTGCAGCAAGGCGGTACGCAGCAGCAGCAGCAGCAGCAGCAACAGCAGCAGCAGCAGCAGTGAAATTTGCTGTGCCTTAAGAGGTAGTGCTAGCTCGAGAGTGGCAATTTGCTCAATTCTGGAGCTGAAAGAAATAATTGTTTTTAAACACAAGAGCAATTCGTGCTGCATGCACTTGCCTCTTCATTTACATATTTATACATTTACACATTTATATATTTATAAATATTTATATATTTATAGTTTTATATATATATATTTATATATATATATATGCGTGCGTTGGGGTGTACGTACACCTCGCAGCTGCAGAGCCGACGCCGCTGGTGGGCCAGTGGTCACCACTTTCTTCATTTTACGTTTTTCGCACGAGCGGCTGCGCCCCGGAGTGCGTAAAGAGAAACTAAATGAAAAATAAAATAAATAAATAAACTAATTGTTGAGAATATTGCCGGAGTTGGCGAAAAGTCGAAACTTTGCATGCGCGCGCCCCGCCGGTGTACGTACACCCCAGCGCCGCAACGTCTTCTTTTTGCTGCAGGGGAAGCAGCAGCTTTTCGGGCGCTGCAGTGTCTGCAGTGTGGCGGTTCACAGTAAGTTCTGGAGAGTCTGCAGCAGCAGAAAAGAATTCTTTGTTCGAAGTTTCCAAAATCCAGCTTCTCTTTGTCCACTTTGCTGCTGCTGCTGCTGCTGCCGGCCCCGTGGCCGACGCAGCCAAAGGCATTCACGCCTTTCACCTCCGCAGACTTTTTGCTGCTGCTCCAAATCTGAAAAGTCTTTTTTGCTGCTCAGCGGAGGCCCCGCAGCAGGGCTTTTCCTGGCTCTGCTACGCCCTCGCTCCCGAAGCTCCTGCTGCTGCTGCTGCTGCTGCTGCTGCAGAGGGCGCAGCAGCAGCAGGGGGCGCTGCAGCGCCAGATGGCGCAGCAGCAGCAGACGGCGCAGCAGCAGCACCAGAGGGCGCAGCAGCAGCAGCAGATGGCGCAGCAGCGGCAGCAGATGGCGCAGCAGCAGCAGCAGATGGCGCAGCAGCAGCAGCAGCTGCTGCTGCTGCAGCGGGGGAGCAGACCAGCCGCTGGGCCATCATCAGCAGCGCGGACTCCAGCGGCTGCTGCTGCGGATGCAGCAGCTGGAGCGTGGCTGGGGCGCTGCAGCAGAGCGCTGCTGCAGTTGCTGCAGCAGCGGCAGGTGCAGCAGCAGTAGAGGCTGCTGCTGCTGCTGATGGGAAGCTGCCGCGCCACATCAGCTTCTCTTTAGCTGCTGAAGAGCTGCAGCGCATTGAAGAGTTTCTGCTGCTGGAGCCCAACTGCAGCAACGCCTATTTGGCCATGTGTGTCTTCTACTACTTCATTTCATTATTTTACTTTATTTTATTTTATTATTTTTAGTTTAATGCCATTTATTTTTATTGTTTATAGTATGCATGCCATTTAGCTCCTGCATGCGCTTTGTCTTGTCTTTATTTGTTTATTTCTGCTGCCGATCTAGTGGATTTGTTGCTGCTCTTTTGCCATTCTTTTATTTTATTTTTTGCTTTTTTTCCTTTTATTTGTCTTTTATTCTCAGTCTTTTCTCCAATCTGCTGCAGCAGCTTTTTAGTTTTCCTTTAATGTTTTCTTCGATCCATTCAAACCCCTCATGCCTACCACTCGCTGCTGCTGCTGCTGCTGCCGCTTCTGCTGCTACTGCTGCCGCTGCTGCTGCTGCTGCTGCTGCTGCAGGTCGCGTTTGCTGCGGGCTTTGGCCCCGCACGACTTTTCGAAAATGAGGAAATGTTTGGAAGGCTTAAAAAGCTCTTCGGATGTTATTCCTGGGGTGTACAGACACGAGGCGGCTTGCTGCAGCATACGGTGAGTGAGCAGCAGCTAATCAATTGAGAGTTTATTTATTTAATTGAATCATATTATTTATTTGTCTATTTGTTAGATCATGTCAATTAAGAATTTATCCTTTTTTTTTAATCGTATTAAAGAACTAATTTATTTGTTTTATTGGATCATATTTATTTTAATCGTATTAAAGAATCAATTTATTTGTTTTTTTGGATCATATTTATAAAGAATTAATTTATTCATTTTGTTGAATCATATAATAAAGAATTAATCAATTTACTTTTATTAAATCGCATTAATAAAGAACTAAACAATTAATTTATTTTATTAATTCATATAAAAGAATTAATTAATATTATCAAATCATATAATAAGAGGCAAACAATTATAAATTAATTTATTTTTATTAAATCAATTAATTCCTAATTTCTTATTGTCTATCATTTCGAGATGCTGCCATTTAAATGGCTGCAAAAGAAGAGTCAGTTGATGTTTAAGGACTTGTTTTTGAATTAAATATAATTGAATTAAATACATTTAAATTAAATACATTTAAATATATTTGAATTGAATATAATTGAATTGAATACGTCTAAATACAGTTAAATTGAATATATTTGAATTGAATACATTTCAATGAAATACATTTGAATTGAATACATTTGAATTAAATACATTTGAATCAATTATATTTGAATGAAATACGTTTAAGTTAAGTATTGAGTATATTTAAAGTAAACATATTTGAATCAGATACATGCAAATGAACTCCATTTAAATTAATTGGTGAAATGCCTCTCGAGCGCTCGCCGGGTGCATTCGGAAGGTGGCTGTTGGGGTGTACGTACAGCGAGCTGGTGCACGCGCAGCTGTCGAAAAGAAATTCTTTTTTGAAATTAAAATTTGAAAACAAAAAAGAAATCGAAAAGGTTCCTTACCCGTTGCTGCTGGAGGCTTCGGACGCGCATGCAATATCGCTGGCGGGCAGCGGCGTCACCGACAGGTGCGTCGAAGTCTTTCAAGTTTTATTTTATTTTAATTTCTTTTCAATTATATTTATTTTACTTTTTAAATCCACTCTTCTGCTCCCTTCGGCGCGGAACTCCGCCGACGTTCGAACCCGCTCCGCGCGCTGCATGCGCTGGGGTGTACGTACACTGCGTGCGCTGGGGTGTACGTACACCGCATGCGCTGGGGTGTACGTACACCGCGTGACACCGCATTCGCTGGGGTGTACGTACACCGCAGGTCGCTGCTGGACTGGCACGTGCCCTATTTGCCCTTTCTCCGGTCTTTGAAATTGGCCGCCACAAATATAACTTTGCTTTCTCTCGTTCTCCTCTCCGTCGCGCAGCTGCCGCACATTCAGAAGTGCGGAGGCTCTTCCCTTTTGCCGCTGCTGCGGTCTTGCTGCTGCTGCTGCAGCAGTGCTGCTGCTGCAGCAGTGCTGCTGCTGCAGTGCTGCTGCTGCAGTGCTGCTGCTGCTGCTGCTGCAGTGCTGCTGCTGCTGCTGGAGTGCTGCTGCTGCTGCTGCTGCTGCTGCTGCTCCTAGTTTGCAGCTTTGAAATGGTTTGATTAAATAAGTTTGTTTGCTGCTTCAGGGTGGATTTGGCCTTCTCAAAAGTGACTTGTTTAGAAGAAGATAAAATGCTTTCCGAAGAAAGTCTGCAAAGGGCTGTCCAGCAGTCTTCTTTGGAGTGAGAAAGTGGAAATGCTTTTATTCAAACTTCACTTCAGTTTTTTGTAATTCGAATTCAGTTTCAAGTTTAATTCGGATTTAATTTGAAGTTTTAATTTGAATTTTACTTCAAGTTCTTACTTTAATTCGAGTTTAATTTCAAGTTTTAATTTGAATTCAATTCGATGCTTTTATTCGAATTTAATTTGAAGTTTTTATTCGAATATAACTTGAAGTTTTAATTCGAATTTAATTTTGAGTTGTGTTTTGAATTTGAATTTGAAATTTTTAATTCGGACTTCAATTTAGTTTGAAGTTTTAATTTCGGTATTTGCATTTTTTTGAATTGAAAGCTTTAAATTCTAATTTGAAGTTTTAAGTTCTAATTTGAATTTGAAGTTTTAGATTCTAATGAAGTTATAAATTCTACTTTGAACTTGAAGTTATAAGTTCCAATTTGAAATTGAAATTTCAAATTCTAATTTGCATTTTTGAATTCGAAATTATAAGTTTTAATTTGCATTTGAATTTGAAGTCATAAATTTGACTTTGCATTTTTTCATTTAAAGTTCTAAATTTGAATTTGAAGTTCCAAATTCTAATTTGCAACATAGAATTAAATTTAAACTTTGGGACTTTTTGCTTTTCGTTTTCTCTTTGGACAACTTCTTTCAATTTTTTTAAATTCAGATTTAATTTGCTGCGCATGCTGCACCAACTCGTGCAAATTTATTTTGCAGATTTATCTTCAAACTTATTTTGCCAATTTATTTTGCTAATTTATTTTGCAATAAGTCTGCAAAACATGAATAGATTTGCAAAATTAACTTATGGAATAAACTTTCTTTCAAGTTTATTTTGCAAATTTGTTTTTGTTTTGCGAACTTTTTGAAGTTCCTGTTATTAGTCCTGTCGCCATTCCATTTTAACATTTTAATTTGATTTTTTCATTGTTACCCTTTTTGGAATTTGAGATTTTAAGTGGCGCAAAGAAAGAAATAAATGAAGTGAAATGAAATAAATGAAATGAAATGAAATACATGAAATGAAAATGACATAAGATGAATTGAAATAGAATGAAATGAAATAAATGGTTTGAAATGAAAATGAAATGAAATGAAAATGAAATGGAATGAAATGAATTCCATTTGCGCCGCGGTGTTCAGGTGTATAGACATCTCGTGGACGCCGCTTGCCGCCTCGCTTTCTCCTTCGAAGTTAATTTGTGGCCACTTCGAAGTGGTTTTTGGAAATGAAGAAGATAAAAAGGAAAATAAAAGAGAAAATGAAGAACTGGAAAAAGAATTGAAAAAAGAAACGCAAAGTTGCTTGCTAGTTCGAGCACGCGGCTTGAATGCGGCTGAAACTCGACAGAGTTGAAACCAGTTCTTCTTTTGAAAACGAAAAAGTGCAAATTTTTCTTTTGAAAGTTATTTGAATGTGAAGTGTTCTTTGAAAACAATTTAAATGTCAATTGTTCTTCGCAAGTAAATCCTTTTCAGCCACTAGGACTTCAGCGGCTAACAAACTGCAGTGCAGCAGCAGCAGCAGCAGCAGCTGCTGCTGCTGTCCCATTTTTGTACATTTTGTACCCCGGCTTCTTTATTGTGCTGCTGCCGCCGGTTTATTTATTTTGCTGCTGCTGCTGGTTTATTTATTTTGCTGCTGCCGCTGGTTTATTTACTTTGCTGCTGCTGCCGGTTTACTTACTTTGCTGCTAATGCCCGCTTACTTATTTTGCTGCTGCTCCCAGTTCACCTACTTTGCTGCTGCTGCCGGTTTATTTATTTCGCTGCTGCTCCCAGTTCGTCTATTTTGCTGCTGCTGCCGGCTTACTTATTTTGCTGCTGCTACCCTGCTGCTGCTCCCAGCTTATCTATTTTGCTGCCGCAGCTGCTGCTGCAGCAGCAGCAAGTTAGTCGGCTGCTGGCTGGGAGACAAAGCAATTAGAGAATTTGAAAACGAGCTGAGGAATTAAATGGAGTTAAGAGTTAATTGAATTGCACTTAATTCCCCTTTTGTTTATTCAAAACAAAACATGCAATTAAATTAAATTCAAAAAGAACTTTCTGAATTGAATTGCATGTTTCGTTCAAACGGCATTTTGAATTCAATTCAACTTCAGTTTGGAGTACTTTTGAATGTAATTCAATTCGACTTTATTTTGGAACACTTTTGAATTCAATTCAACTTCACTTCGAAATGACTTTGAATTAAATTCAACTTCTGGTTTGAACGGCATTCCGAGTTGAACTCCACTTCCGATTTCGAACGGCTTTCCGAATTGAATTCAACTAATTTTCAGTATTTCTGAATTGAATTCGACTAATTGTGCAGAGTTTTCTGAATGCAGTTGACTGGTTTGCAGCTCCTTCGGAATTAAATTCAACTTTCCACTTTTTGCATGCGCTTGCCGAGCTTGGCGCGCACCGCCTGCGCGCGCTGCTTGCGCGCCACCATCAACTTGAACCGCTCGAAGTCCGTCAGCGCAGCCCTGCGCTGCTTCGCAATTCTTTTTCTTCCCCAAGAACTCTCGTTGAACTTTTTAATTACATCATCTTTTTCCAGCGCTTTGCGCAAAGTCACGCTGCGCACGCCGTGCGGGATCTTGAGCCGCATGTCCGTGAGCGCCACCCGCCGGATCGGAATCGACTGCCGACGCACTCTGAAGCCAAGTCGCACCGCAAACGAGCGATCAAATGCAAAAATCAAGCAATTAAATGCAAACGCCAACCAGTTTCGCCTTTACTTCACTCTTCTACGCAAAAATTCAACCACTTCCGTCTTTGTTCAACTTTTCGACGCTGCATAATGGAGCAATTCCGAAAAAACGGGAAATTCTGCACAGTTTTGATGCAAATTCGCAAACAAACGCCTCAGACCTGCTCAGCTTCGTTCAAGTTGTGGCCTAGTTTTGTCTTAGTTGAAACTCCTCGCGGATCTGCCGCGAATCTTACCCAGTGACGTTGGCGCCATCCACGAGGATTCTGTTGCCATTGATGATGTCCACAACAAAGCAGAGCTGCAGCGGAAAAGCGCAAAATGCGGAACTTCTAATGCAAAACAAAAAGAATAATCTTTAAATTCAAACGCACACATTCACAAAGTCCGCGGCGGCAGAGCTGGAGCCAAAAATACTCCATTTTCGTTCAGTTTCAAACGGCTAACGACGGAGTCCAGCATGCTGCCACACTGCTGCGGAGATGTACCCACAGCGCGAAAACAAACTGCAGCCTTCAGAGCTCCACTAATTTCAATTTCAATTTTAATTTCAAATTCAAGGATTAATGAGCAATTAGAGGGGAAAACGGAGGAACACAACGCCACTGGCCCTCCCCAGCCCCCACACTCGCGCGCGCAAAAAAGGCTGCAGCGAGCCTGTGAAGGCGAAACATGGGCGAAATCATGTTGGAAAAATAAAAAGAGTTAATTTAAAAAGAATATAAAGGGAAAAGACCAAGGACTTGGCGCTGCTGACCTTGCCCTCATCAGGCCCATACTGCACAACGCACAGCCGGCCAGGCTCGATGAACCTCCTGAACAGCGCCATTTTAACTGCTTTGTTTTCAATTATTTCCCTTTCCTAAAATGCGCGCCTCCGGCAGTTTTTAATTCTGCATGTTTCCCAACTCTCCCCGGAGATCAGCAGCACCAGCCCGCGCCTCCCCCCATCGCATGCGCGACGAAGATCGCCAACATGCAGCCCCAGAAACAATTCAAGAAAGCCCCACTTGGCTCCAATTTTTGCATCTATTTTTCAAATTAAAAAACAACTAAAACTGTATAAACATTGCCTCTCTATCACGGTAAAGGTGTGGCTTGGAAGCAATACCTTTCGGCCCAACTGTGGTGTTTTCGTGGAACGCGAACACACCCTGCCTGCAGGGCGAAACTTGAATTTTCGTAGCACTTTTGCTGCTAATTACATTAAAACTTGTTCAGATTTCTCATATTTTTGTTTATCGGCAAGTGCTTTGCAAGATCTGCAATGATTCTGTCGATTCAGCCTAGCCGCCACAACAAGATTGGATCCAAGATGGGTATACGCCCTAGCAGATCCATTCCGAACGTTACAACTAGAAGAATTGCTTCTTCTCTTGTCCTTCTGTTTTTGTGTGGATTGAAGTGCTAAATGGTATTCATTTGAGAGTGCTAAGGAGCCCTGAATCACCAAATATGGGGAAAAGTTAGGGAAAAATTGAACAATTTTGTCAGTTAGTAAGGCCACCAGGGCCACAATAAGAAGTATTTCCCTACTCTAATATAGACTTAGCAAGGCTGCATATGTAAAGCAACGACGGAACACGGGACTTCGTCATACTTTACAGATCTAGCCAAAGAATGCATGCACTCAGTATTGTGCTTTCAACATAATAATGCATTTCTATGTTTCCTCAGTAGTTGCGCGTTCAAGAATTAAAGCATGTCCTATATTTATAAAGGGCTTACTTGCGTTTTCTTCTTTTTGAAAATAGAATATTGCCTGCCGGTGTATTCTGCCACATGAACGGGAGAATGTGATGTTGAATAAATATGGAAATGCTGAAAATGAGAAATGTAAATCAAACTTGGAGTTCTTATTCGAAACGTGGACAAGAAAGAGTTCTCATTCATTAAATTACGTTTAAAAGAATACATTTTTGCACAAAATTGTTGCAAGTTGTTTGCAAGTTGTTTGCAGCGGGGCAACTGCTGCTGTGCTGCATGCTTTCTGCAAGAAACCTGAAAGTAAATAATGAATTCAAATATATCAACCACTAAATATGAACTCAAAGTGTCTCAGGCGCTAAGTATGATGCCTTTCAATTAAGTCTACGAAGTTCCAGATTCGAACAGCCAGAGCTCACGAATTTCTCGAGGATTCATCTCTTAGTCGTTTATATTTTAAGTTAAATAATTACTTCAATTACTTTATTTGAATAAAATTTGATGAAGTAAAAAGATGAATCTTTCACCTTCCCTTTCTTCCCATTCACCTTTTTGCCTGTTCAAGTCCCATTCACTGAAGCAGTTCGAAACAAAGAAGTAAACATTTAAACACTGAATAAAACATTTAACAACAGAATAAAACATTTAACAGCAGAATAAAACATTTAGCAGAACAAAAGACTCAACAAAGCTGCCTCGTCACAGAGTTAGGCGCACAAAAGTCCGTCAAGTTGCAGAGAAACTGCATGCAAAAGATGAAATTCAGGACTTGGTATATGTATATAAACTCTGAGTCAAAATGTATAAAGACTGTTTGACTTCTTCAGCCACTTATTAGCAGCAAATTGATGGGAGAAAGTGCAGAATAAGACAAAGTCTTTAGCGCTTCGAGTTGGACTTGCTGCAGCAGACAGCAGCAGCCTGTGCTGCAGTGAAGCAGCTACACCCAGAAATGTGAAATGCGTGAGGCAGCGAACTCGAGTGCATGCAAGCCAAGCCCCGCGAGCAAAGACAATAAGATCTCTTTGGCTGCAATTGTATTAAGAATTGCAGCTCGAAGGGAAAGTTTGAAAACAGATTATGCAGAAGTTGCTGCGGCTGCGAAGAAAGTGCTTTCTGCTGCAGTGCTGCGCAGCGGCTCCTTCCGCGGGGACTGGGAGCGGATTCGCAGTTGGCTTTCGCCGATCTCCGCAACGAATTCGCTAAATAGAATTAATTAAACGTTTTAATTGGATTTTGGGGGTCGAAATTGAAGCCGGAGGAGCTCGAGAGGCCTGATGGGCGTTGGAGCTTTCTGCACGCAGCTGCAGCCCGGCGATCTGCTGCGTGTTCGTGAATTTGCAGTGGCTCGCGCGGCGCGGCGGGCGCTGGAGCTCCGAAACTTCAGTGTCATTCAATAAATTCCCTCAAATAGTATTTGCTGTTCTCTTTGTGCCTGCATGGGGGCTCGAGTTTAAAGAATCGGCGGCGGCGACGGGCTGATCTGGGTGGCGCCGGCAGGGAGCTGCGCAAGCCGCGCGGACGTGGCTTTTCCGCGGCTCTTTTCGCGAACTGCCGCGCATGGCTTTTGTATTTGTCTTTTTTGAGGTTTTTAGACCAAAACTGGGCCGAAGTTCGTGGCGAAAGGGGCTGTCGGGGTGAGCACACAGTCGGCGGCGCCGGCGGGCAGCCTCGGCGTCCGGGTGTCTGTACACCGCAGTGCCGCGCGCGCGCTTCGCGATTTCGGGACATCGCGGACACAATTTTGGGCTTCGGTTTCCGCAGCGGTTCTGGCCGCGAGTTTCGCCGCCGCGAAGCCGCAAGCAAGCCGCAGGCGCGCAGCTGGTCCGCAGCAGCAGCAGCAGCAGCAGCAGGAAAGATGGCGCCGGCGCTGCAGCGGTGGTCGGTGGTGCACGACGCGCTGAACTACTCGACGGCCGTGTTCTGGCTGCTGGCGTACGGGGCCGTGCTGCAGAAAGTGCACCGGGAGCGCAGCGCGTGCGGGCTTTCTTTCCAAACGCTGTTTGCACTCGTGGTGGTGGAAGTGAGCAACGTGCTGCTGATCCTGAGCCTGCTGGCCTTCCACGGCAAGCCCTTCCACCTGGACTTTTTCCTGGTGGACTGCACTTCGGCGCTGGTGTCCATTTGGGCCTTCGTGCACCTTTTCCGGAACTTCCGGGCCTCTTACGAGAAGCAGCGGGACAGCTTTGGCCAGAAGTACCTGCGGCTGCTGCGGCTGCCCTCCTGCGGCGCCTCGGGGCACCTCTTTTTCCTTTATTTGCTGTCTTTCGTGTTGTCTTTTTCCATGTTTTTGCTGCGGCGTTCGCCGCACGCGCCGTCGCTGGGCGAAGTGGCCCGCAGCAGCAGCAGCAGCAGACTTGCTGTCGGTTTGCTGCTGTCGCTCTGGGAGTGCTTCAACGACAGCGTCTTGGCCCTGGCGCTGCTGCCGCAGCTCCAGATGTTCTACAGCAAACGGCCCCGCAAAGTTTCCAATCTGCTCGGCACTTTTGTGGCGATGCTTTTCTGCGCCAGAGTCCTCGCGTTCCTCTACTGGTCAGCTGTACATACACCCCGCGAGGGCTCGACGCAGCGCGCGTTCCACTTCTTCTGCTTTTGCTTTTCCTCCAGCTTTCTTTTCTTTCTTCTCTTTACATCTCTTTTTCGCGTCTTGCATGCAGTTGCGGCGGGCTGCAGCAGCTGTGCACACGCACGCGGTGTACGTACAGTGCAGTTGCATGCGCCTGTTCGGGTGGCGTCCACTTGGAGCTGATGGAAAGCGCCGTTTCACCTCATTCAGTTTACTTAATTTAATTCAATTAATTCAATTAATTTTATTAATTTAATTACATTTAACTAATTTAGTTTAGTTTTTTCGACTTATTCCGCTTGATTTGCTTCCGTCGCCTTGTATTGCGTCGCAGGCTCTCCTTCCCGCTCTTCCACCGCAGCCAGCCCACCGGCCGCGGCATTCACCTCGCCACTGAGGCTCTTAACATTTTAATTTTGTTGGACTTTTTGTATTATTACGTGAAGGCCAAACTGGCCGGCCAGGAGGACATTGCCTTGCCCATTTGAACGCCGAAACACCCCATGCATGCGCCACGCATGCATTTGCGTGCATGCGTGCATGCAGTGGGCGCTGCAGAAGTGTGGAATTGTGAACCTTGTGTTGATTGGATCTGAAATGAACTGTCAGTCTTTTGCTGGCTGAGTTGGGCGCAGCAGAGACGGGCGAAATGCGTTTCAAGTGCTGCGGTGTACGTACACCCGAGCGGGGCGGCCCCACAGATCCGCACTCCGAAACAAACTGTCCAGCCTCCAGTGGAAATCATTTCTTTTGTTTTGCACTTTCGACAAGGACAGCCAGACGCGCGGACACTTCGCCGCCTGCGGGGAACTTGAAGGTCTTTCAAATTGTGATTTCACGATGCGCTGTACATACACTCCAACTACACTTCAAAGGCACTTTTAAGGCACTTTAAATGCACTTTCGATAAATTTACTTTTGATGCACTCTAGATACACTTTAGATGGATACTTCAGATGCACTGTAGATACACTTTACACTCACCGTAGATACACTTCAGATACGCTTTAGACACACTCTTGATAGATAACTAAAGTTCACTTTACATACACTTCAGATGCACTTTTGGTACACTTTAATTACACTTTAAATACATTTTAAATACAGTTTGAATACATTTTAAATGCATTTTTAATGCATTTTAAATGCAGTTTAGATTCGGGATTTTATTTTACTTCCGAGACACTTCGCCCGAGCCTCCCCCCACCTAGGCGGCGGGAAGGACCCGCGGGCGAAGGCTGCAGTTGGGAGTCTATTTTGAATTATTTTAAAAATAAAATAAAATAGTATTATAAACTAATTTAAAAGTAAAAATAATTCAAATTGTGAGGAAAGCGGCGGTCAGCAGCTGCTGAGTGACGCGAGTGACTGAGACGATCCGAAACTTGAACGGAGCAGCCGGGGGGAGCTGCAGGGGGCCTCAAATCGAAAGCTGCAAAGACTTTTGCAAACTTTGAGCGATTATAAATATAAAAAAAAGAAAAGTGAGTTAAAATTGAAGAAAAATATAGAAGAATTCTGCGGTGTCGCGCGGCCGACGGGTACCGACGACGGACTGCATGCGCGGCTCTGTTGGAGTGTACAGACAGCGGCGGAACGCACAAAGTGTCTTTTTGAATTTAAATGTGCTTTTGAGGCTTCAGTTTGTCCCCAAGTGGAATGCTTCGCGTCGAGGGGCAAATCTTTTTTCCTTTTTTCCACTTTTGCTGCAACTTCGCGGGCAAAGATGGCGGCCAGTCCGCGAAACTCGCCCTGGCTTTCCCTGCTGCTCCTCTTGGGGCCATTTTTTAACTTCGGCGCCGCCCCAGCCGCCTCTCTAGTCCCTGGAATGGGCCCTACGGTAACACCGCACTCCCCAGGGGCCCCCCAGCCAGCTGGCCCACAGAATGGCCCGCGGGCTCAGCCCCAAGGGGCCTCTAAGGGGCCCCTCAAGGGGCCCCCAGGGTTCCTTCGGGGGCCTCCTGTGTGGCCCTGGGGGCCCCCCAGGGGCCCCAGAGTGGCTCAGCTGGGGGCCTTAAAGCAGCTTTCAAAAGCGAAATTTCACGAGACCGAAATACCACTAAAAGCAAAATTTCACTAAGACCGAAATATCACTAAGACCGAAGTATCACGAAGACAGAAATTCCACTCAGTGAAATTTGGCTGAGTGCAAAATACCCCAACTCGTGAAATATGACGAAGACCTTTTTGCTGTGCTGCGTGCTGTTTGTATGACTACTCAAGCGAAATTCCACGAAGTTCAAAATGCCACTAAGTTCAAAACATCACAAAGTTCAAAACATCGAAATATGGCTGAGACCTTTTTGCTGCATGCATTACGTGCTGCTGAGAACAATCTAAGCGAAATAGCACGAAGTCCAAACTCTCTGAAACTCCCAACTCGTAGAAGCAAAAACCATGAAAATGCGGCTAAGTCCTTTTCGCTGCATGCACTATATACCTGCGGCAGTGAAACTGAAATATGCCTAAGTCCAAACCCTTGGAAGCAAAAAACATGAAAATGCGGCTAAGTCCTTTTTGCTGCACTTGCTGCTGCTGCAGGACTACGCAGAGGGCCAGCGCGTGGCCGTGCAGATTTCTTCGCTGCAGTCCGTCCAGGGCATTTTGCCCGTAGACCCTTTTGGCCCCAACCTGCCTTTCTGCCGGTGAGACCGCCAAGTAAGAAGTGCTGCGTGCCGCATGCATGCGCGCATGCATGCATGCATGCATGCATGCATGCATGCATGCGTGCATGCACGCGTGCATGCGTGCATGCGTGCGTGCATGCATGCGTGCATGCGTGCGTGCATGCGTGCGTGCATGCGTGCGTGCATGCATGCGTGCGTGCATGCATGCGTGCGTGCATGTGTGCGTGCGTGCGTGCATGCGTGCATGCATGCGCTACTCTTTGCCTCTCTTCTGCATGCATGCTTGCATGCATGCATGCACCTTCTTTTGCATGCATGCATGCGTTCCTCTTTGCCTGCTTTTTTATCTGTGCATTGAATTATCCATTTCTGGGCGTTTTTGCGTCTTTTTCTCCGTTTTCGTTCGTTTTTGTTGCCAAATGTACTTCTGAATTGGCCCATTTGATTCGTTTTGTTTTATTTGTTTCTCCAGCCCGCAAACAACAGAAATTGAAGAAAACAATTTGGGCCAAATGCTGATGGCAGATCGGGTGCAGAATTCTTTGTACGAGGTGGGCTGTTGTGTCTTGTTGAAAGTTGTGCGAGTTCGCGGGATTGTTGAATTTCTTTTTTCTCTTTTCTTTTTTAAATGCTTCTGCTGCTGCTGCTGCTTCTAAAATGTCCTTTAGGTCTACTTTTTAAAGAACTCTTCTTGCAAAACCCTCTGCAAAGATGTGCCTCTTACTGAAGACATCAAGCAGCAGCTGCAGCGGCTCGTCAGGGACAAATACATGTTCCACGTGTACGTACACCCCACCGCCCCTCGCCACTCTCTTTTGCACGCAAAATTGCATGCAAACTGCATGCAAAGTGCATGCAACTTGCATGCAAAATTGCATGCACTTTGCTTGCAATTTTGCACGCATGTTGCATGCGAAATTGCACGCAGATTCAGTCTAGTGTGCCCGTTTCGTGCGACTGGGGTGTACGTACACCTGAGAGTGCGCGCCGGCCGCAGCTCCCGTTGCATGCGCAGCAGCAGAGTGACCAGTGGACCACTTGGAGCCCTTTTGAGTTTCTGATGCAAACCAAGTCCATTTTCTGGAACTTGCTGCAGTTTGCGTCCCAGTGTGCCTTCGAAGGCGCATGCAAGTGCCTGCGCGCTGCGCAAAGCCCCACCTGCCGCTGCTGCTGCTGCTGCTGCTGCTGCTGCTGCGGCCTGCAGGCTGGTGGACCAGCTCTACGCGCTGCAGCTGGTCCACCGCACCAATGGGACCAGTGGTTACACCATTGGTGTCCCCGTCGGCTTCGAGCGCGAGGGCCGCATTTTCGTTTATAACCACTACAGAATAATTCTCCACTACCACGCCGACGCGGAGGACGCCAAGCCAGCCGTGAGGCCTCGGCGCGCAGCTAGCTAGCTAGCTGGCTAGCTGGCTGGCTGGCCGGCTAGCTAGGTGGCTAGCTAGCTAGCTGGCTAGCTAGCTAGCTGGCTGGCTAGCTAGGTGGCTGGCTAGCTAGGTGGCTGGCTAGCTAGGTGGCTGGCTAGCTGGGTGGCTAGCTAGCTGGGTGGCTAGCTAGCTGGGTGGCTAGCTAGCTGGGTGGCTAGCTAGCTGGGTGGCTAGCTAGCTGGGTGGCTAGCTAGCTGGGTGGCTAGCTAGCTAGCTAGGTGGCTAGCTAGCTGCGCAGCTGGGTGTGCAGCCACTTGTATGGCTGGCTGCGCGCGCAGCTAGCTGCGGCGCAGCTAGCTGTGCGAATGGCCACGCAACAAGCTAGCTAGCTAGCTAGCTGTCTATGGAGCGAGCTAGCCAGCTAGCTAGCTAGCTATCTATGGGGCGAGCGAGCTAGCTAGCTAGCTAAAGACCTAGCCATCTAGCTAGCTAGCTAGCTGTGGCCGAGGTAGGTGGGGCGAGCTGGAGTGTTTGTGTGGTTTGTTTGTTTCGAGCAGAGACTGTTTAAACTGCCGTGGGATTCCGGGACTCCTCACTACCGAATAGTTCGTTTGGAAATAGTTCCGGTGTCTGTACAGCACGAGTTGGACGAGGCGGGGAACTTGCTGTGCGGGCTGCAGGGCGGGGAGCAGCAGCAGCAGCAGCAGCAGCAGCAGCAGCAGCAGGAGGGGGGCAGCGGGGACTCGAGTTCGATTCCTTTTTCTTCGTTTCCAGCGTTCAGCTTCAAAGCCGACGACGAAGTGGACTCTGCAGACATCAGCGAGACCGGCCCGGACCCCCTTTACTTGAGTTTTTCTTACGACGTGGTTTTCCGGCCAAGTCCGATTCAGTGGAGCGAACGCTGGGACATTTACTTGGCGAACGCGCGGGACCGGCCGCTGATCCACTGGTTCTCAATAGTGAATTCGCTGGTGGTTTTGCTGCTGCTGTCGGCCCTTGTGGCCATGATCTTGCTGCGCGTGCTGTACCGGGACATCAGCCGCTACAACGACCTCCTCGCGGACGAGGAAGACGCCGAGGAAAAGGGCTGGAAACTTCTCCACGGAGATGTTTTCCGAAAACCTGCACATTCAACTGTTCTTGCGGCGCTCACGGGGTCCGGAATGCAGGTGATTCCGCTGCTGCTGCAGGTCGCGGGCCGCCGCCCGCGCCCCCGCCAAACTTGAATTCCCACGGAAACCTGCGCAAAAAGAAAGCTTTCTTCCCCGAAAAACACTCTTTTGCAAATTGTTTTCCCTGCAGCTGGTCGGAATGGCTTTTGTTACCGTCATTTTTGCGGGTTTGGGCGTTTTCTCGCCCGCGTTTCGCGGCAGTTTGCTCCAGGTACGCAGGTGTACGTACACCTCAAACGCCGGCCTACTGCAGTGGCTCGCCTCCTCAGGCTCTCTGACTGCACTTTTAATTGCGACTCTGCCGGCGACTTGTTGCCGTTTTGAGTTCTTTTTCCATTTTAGAAAAGACCTGCTGCGACTTGTGCCCCAGACCATGCTGATCCTCTGGACCGTCATGGGGGCGGTCGCTGGGTACACTTCGGCAAGGATGTACAAGCTCTTCAAGGTTCGTCTCAGCTGCCTCCCTCAGTTTGATTGTATTCAATATGCTTTTCCTGAATTGAGTTTTATTGAGTTTAGTTTAATTGCTTTAACTGAACTGCGTTTCAAAAGCAACTTGAAGTGCTTTCCCTGCGGACACAAGACAGAAGCAAGTCTGCCGACCCTCACGAACTGGAACATGCATCAAAATGGAGGAAATTCGCTGCCGCACACTCTCTGCAGGACTTGGCGTGCAGAGCGCGTCTGCAGAGTGTCTCAAAGCCGAAGCGGCAGTCCTTTGCGTCGTGGCTGCGCTGCTGCGCCGCAGTCCGTGAACTGGAAACTGACCACGATCCGCACTGCGCTGGTCTTCCCCGGAGTGGTCTTTTCTGTCTTCTTCTTCATGAATGTTCTTCTTTGGGCCCAGCAATCTTCAGCGGCCGTCAGCTTCGCCGGCCTTCTCGCCCTCCTGGCCCTTTGGTTCGGCATCAGCATTCCCCTCGTCTTTCTGGTGCGCCCCAGCGCTCTGCACTTTCGTCTCTTTCGCAAGTCTCTTCAAGTTTGTATTTATGTATATTACCATGTCTATATATATAGGTATATACATATATGTATATGTATATACCTATATATATACATATATATATATATATATATATATATATGGATGCATGTATGTGAGTACTATACATAAGCTACTTGTAGAGGCATTATATATGTATATATATTATATGTACATGTATATATATATGTGTATATATATGTATACTTGCAGAGGCATATATATATATATATATGTTACATATATATATCTATATATGTAACATATATATACACATATATATATTGGTGTTAGATAAAGGTAAAATGTGGAAAAGAATATTCGAAGTAAAGGCGAGAGTGGGTAGCTTAGTCTGAAGTGTATGGACACTGGAGGAGGGGGCGTGTGGCTGGCAGCAGCAGCAGCAGCTGTTGCTTTGCTGCACTTTTTTCGCTGGCAGCAGCAGCAGCAGCAGCTTTGCTGCGCCGTTTTGTTTGTTCAGGGCGCCTACTGCGGCTTCAAACAGCCCGCAATTTCCATTCCTGTTCGCATCAACAAAATCCCAAGACAAGTCCCGCAGCAGCCCTGGTTCATGCACCCAGTCTTGTGCTCCTTAGTGGGCGGGGCCCTTCCCTTTGGGTGAGCAGCAGCAGCAGCAGCAGCAGCAGCTACAGCTGCAGCAGCAGTTGCAGCAGCGGCTGCAGCAGAAGCCGCACAGACGGGAGAAGTAGCCTTTTTTGGATGCAGCAATTAGTGTAGACATCCATAGTGGCAGCTTAATCACATTTGTAAATGTGCGTTTGAAATAAAATTTGAATTTGACTTGCGCTGGGGTGTATGTACACTGGGGTGTATGTACACTGGGGTGCCTGTGCGTTGGGGTGTATGTACACCTCGCTGCGCTTTCAGGGCGATGCTCACTGAGCTGTTCTTTCTTTTTTCTTGCATATGGCAGCATCGTTTCTACTATCTCTTTGGTACGCAGCAGTTTGCATAATTACTTTATTTACTTTTGCTTTTCTATTTGTTTCCAATGAATGGCCGTGTGAAAGAAGACTGAACTCTGCTGCTGCTGCTGCGGCTGCAAAGAATGAGATGTTCATTATGTTACATTTATAATTATGTTTCTGCTATTTGCCATTCTAACTGGCATTGTTATTGCATGCAAGCACGAACTGCAAGGTGTAGCCACAGCAGATGTTTGCGGTTTTGGAAAGCAAACAAAAAGTTGGAAACAAATTTCATATAATTAAAGCACCTTTGTTGTGGCCTGCATGCGCCGCGTGTCTGCTGTTTGCTGCAGGCTTTTTGTTTCTGGTTTTGATAATTTTGTGTGTCACTTGTGCTGAGATCTCCATCACTTTTGTTTACTTCCAGCTGGTGTGGTGAGTTATTAAGAGTCCGAACTTGCAGTTCCGTGGCAGCAGCAGACGAGTCCTTGGCGAGGACCACGCCGCCGCAGCAGCAGCACGCGTGCTGCTGCTGCGGCTTCGTCTGACGCCGCCGCTGCTGCTGCTGCTGCTGCTGCTGCTGCTGCTGCGTGCAGCGAAAACTACAACTGGTGGTGGCGCTCGTTCCTGTGCAGCGCCACCAGCGGGGTGTACGTGATGCTGTACGCCATTTACTACTTCCACTCGCGCTTGAGTTTGTCCCACACTACTGGCACTTTAGTTTATTTCGGATATTCTTTCATCATGGCCTACGCCTGCTTCATCCTCACAGGTACTGCCAGCCTCGACTCTGTGCAGAAAGCTGTTCAAAAGTGGCTTCAAACTTCCATCTTTCAAGTATACTTTGAAGCGTCTTTATGTTTAAAAGTATATTTAAAAGGTTCATCTTTAAAGTACATTAAAAGCATCTTCAGGATTTTCATCTTTGATGTATATTTAAAGGTATACTTAAAAGGTTCATCTTTAAAGTATATTAAAAGCATCTTTAAAGTGTATTTAAAAGTATATTTAAAATTTTCATTTTAGTAAATCTAGAAAAATATTATCTAAAAATTTTGCAGCTTTTCTGGCTAAGTGCGAAGCTGGTTGCTTGTTGAAACATTTAATTTGAAGTTCCAGAATAAGTTTTTATCTTTTTAATTGGACTTTTGATATTTTGTTTGCAGGCGCTGTTGGGTTCATGGCTTCGTTTTTCTTCCTTCGGAAGATATATTCTTCAATTAAAGTTGACTGAAGCAGCAGCAGCAGCAACAGCAGCAGCAGCAGCAGGAGCTGCAGCAGCAGCTGTGCTGCTTCGAGCCACGAGACAGCAGCTGCAGCGGAAGCTGCAGCAAAAGGGCTGTTTGCAGCGAAATAAATAAAGGAATTTGTTTTCCTGATATTCATTCTTGAGAAGTGAAATGAAAACGGCGAAGTCGGGAAGAAGTCGCTGGGCTGTACAGACACATCCCCTCAGTGAACAGAGTCCAGAATAAAACATTTAAAGTTCGACAAAAGTTTTAAAATATAACTTGAGTTCAAACAATTGGGATTTGTGTCCAGCAGAAGAATCGGGCGCGAGATGTCGACCTGTCGACCCCTTTGCAGCACTTAATCGTCCACAGCAGCAGCAGCAGCAGCAGCAGCAGCAGCAGCAGCAGCAGCACCTGTCTTGTCCCAGCCATCGGGTCTGCGTCGCGCACAGCATGAGGCATGCACGAAACAGTGCAGCGGGGGAACAGCAACGGCAGCAGCAGCAGCAGCAGCAGCAGCACAGACTGGCGGAGCTTACAAGTCGAGCAGCTGGTCGATTTGGTCTTCTGGAACTCCGAGGCGGCTTCTGGTGAACTGGCCTAACGTGATCAATGATTGAATTGAATAAAATAAATAAAATAAATAAAATAAATGGAAAGGTTTTGCATCTTGAAAAGCCCACGAATGATAAATATGTTGTCTGTCCAGCGGTCTGTGGCTGCGCGGGCAAACGAAATCTCCTGCTGCAGCTGCTGGAACTGCAGCGGGTCGCAGCAAGAAGCAGCACGAGCCTCTTCTTGCAGCAGTCGAAGTTTCTTTTCGAGTTGATCTGCTTCGGCGAGGAGGGCCTCTGCTGCTGCTGCCTGTTGCAGCAGCAGCAGCAGCTGCAGCGGCGCTGCGGAGGCGAACTCGAGTTGCAACTCACTGCAGAAGCCAGGGACTCCAGATCTGCTGCTGGGGCCTGCAGGGCCAGCAGCTTCGCCTTTTGTTCTCTGAAGGCTGCGCGTGATTGCTGCTGCTGCAGCAGCAGCAGCAACGAATAGCCCACCTCAGGCTTCGCAGCTCCGCGTCTTGCTGAGCGAAAGCTTGGCTCTTAAGTGCCCTGACGGACTATTGAAATAAATGAACTTCTTAGTTGTTTCAAAATGCAAAAACTGCGCTCGATGCGGGCAGTGGGGCGGCACTGGGATTACCAAAAGACTGAAGAAGCGGCGACCTTGTCGGTTTGAACAAGATTTTCGTCGAGCAGCATTTTGACCGCGTCTTCGCGGAAGTTTCAATTTCATTCGTGACCAAAGAAGAAAAATTATGATCCAATTTAATTTTGAAAAGACAGAAG
This sequence comes from Eimeria tenella, assembly GCF_000499545.2. Lineage (NCBI taxonomy): Eukaryota > Apicomplexa > Conoidasida > Eucoccidiorida > Eimeriidae > Eimeria > Eimeria tenella. The sequence continues at coordinate 145,043 of NW_013542053.1, forward strand.
GGCTGACCTTTCGCTTGCATGCTTCTGTAACCTGCTTTTTCCGCCAGTTTCTCGATTTCCTTCGACCCGAAGAAAGAATCGGAATCCAGCACGAGCTTGTGCAGCACGCGGAGCTTGTCCTCTGAAGTCTGCTTTGGTTTCACCATTTTCGTGAAAGTTTTATTGGAAATTGCAAGTAGGGGGTAGTTGCCAAACAGAACAGCGTGGGTACGTGTTTGCACTGGCAGCTGACGGAAGCAGCAGCTCCAGCGTGAGCTTCCCTGCGGTATGCAGACACTTGCAGCTTCCTGCTGCAGCTCAGCTACGAAGGACCAATTAAAACCTATTCACCAAAAATTGTGGAGTAGACAAAAGAGTTTTTCGCTTCACGGAGTTGTGAAGCAACGGCGCTGCACACTCAGCTAAGCCCAGCAGCTCGTGCTGCCGCAACAACGGCTGCAGCAAGTACTTGCAGAAGCTGCTCAGCATTTAAAAGGCAAGAATTATATATTTATATATTCCGAAAGCCAACTGACTTGCTGGGCAGCAGGCTCTAATGCTTATTCAGCGGACTCGCTGATGATCAAGGCCGAGAAAATATTGCACAGAAAAAGCCGTCCATCCCATGTGAGGTCGGAAGTGAGTGGAACGGCGGTTCTGTCAACACCAGACCATGTTTTTGACAGAAGAATTTAGCCTGAAATGCCATTAAAGAAAGACAAACGCGGGAATAAGTGTGTTTGCCATGTACTTATCCCTAAGTACATGTTTTTCTTCTGGCCGAGACGATGCTCTGCGCGCTGCTAACTACGGAAACTCCATTAATAAGTGAATACCTGGTGAACGTTTTCCTCGTCCAAGATGCTGCAAGTGATGTAAACGATTTTCCCTGTCTTCGGCTTCGCATATTGAAGGGCGCTGCTGAAGATGTGCCGTTGCAGTGCAACGAAGTCCATGAGCTGCATTTGCAAGTCGCACGTGCAGAACAGCGAGTCAACCAGGCGAAAGCTAGTTTATAAACAAAAAGTGCGCACTTATTTACGTAAAGCATGCATTTAAAAAGCATGTTAAGTGCGAGTTTCAAAGACCCTCCACCAGCCGCACCTTCTCGTCCTTATATTTCCACTTCATTTCAGGATTTCGCCGCAGGGCGCCCGTCCCGGAACAAGGAACATCACAGACAACCTGCACAGAACGTCGCACAAAGTGTGAATAGATAAAGCAGAATTAGAAAAAAGACAAAACTGTTGCAAGTTTCACGTTGGGCTGCATGAACAGAAAGGAATAGTGCAGAGAAAGCTGGTGACAGCAGCAGCAGCGCCAACCCCCGCACCCAGTCCATTGCCCCAAGAAGTTTGGACAGAGTGGGGTTTCCCGGCTCGACAATGGTGTAGTTTGTAATTCCCGCTCTTTTGAGCCTCTTCTTCGCCTCCTGCAGCATGCGTTCCCGCACGTCGTGCAAGTAGATCTTCCCCTTGTTCATCATTTGCGGGCCAAATGCCAAACTCTTTCCTCCACTGCCTGCGCAGTAGTCCAAAACTTTGTCGCCGGGCTTTACCTGAAAGTCAAAAAGACAATCAAAGCCCTCCACCGGAACTACCACCTCGTGCTAAGTGGAGGAAGCCACACACAATATGCCAATTTTAATTTACGAAGTTCCCAAGCCTCTTCGAGAAAGAAAACAAGCATTAAGGCAACTTATGGAACTATATTTGATGAATATCCTTTTCTTTATTGTGAAGTGGAAACTCACTTCAACTTTAAGAGCTGCCAGCTGACTGGCCTCATCCTGGATCTCGAAATACCCCCTGTGGAACTCTGGCAAATCCCCAAGACGTTGGCGCTGGGGAAGAACCAACGCGTAAGGGGAATTGGGGCTTTTTTCCACAGCTATGCCTGCAGCACCCCGCAGCAGCAGCAGCAGCAGCAGCAGAAACGTAGGATCAAACTCATTCAGTACGAAAAATACTTTGATGAAACAGACTACATTCAAGATGCAGCACTCAACATGCAACTTTTTGCTTCTCTACTGTGGTGGTGTGTCGCTGCTGCTTCGAAAAGACTTGCCCTTGTTCAAAAGGTAGTTGTAAAGGCGGTCGCGAGTTATGGCCAGAGTGTTCGTCCGCAGGTAAGTGGGGGCCTCTTCGTTCAGCGTGTTGCAAATATGAATGGCTTTGGCAGTGCCGTAGGCGTTTTGAATGCGATTGAATAAATCGGGAGGGAAAGAAGTTCGCGTTGAAGGCGGGAGTTTCTCATTTTGTGTCTGGAGCTTCCATCTGAAGAGAGAATTCAAGTGTTCAGTGAAGACCCTGAAACGAGGTGTGAGTCTTCAGAGTTCAGAAGAACGAAACATTCAATTACAATTCCAAATAAACGCTGAAGTGCGAATTACCTGTCCGAGACGAAGTAAGTGCGGATCCGGCTGGACCAAGAAGCTGGCGGCGGGGTCACGTGGTCAAGGAGTCCTTTCCACTTGACGATCTGGTAGATGTGCTGCGTAATGAACTTCTTGTCTTGGCTGCCGACGCTCTTGTTGCATTTGTAGTAGTGCCGCAAGAACAAATCCAGAGGGAGGTGGCCAGTGGTGTGCGGCGCGTAGTATAGCTGGAGGGCTTGTTCAAGGTGCCTAACGCGGAAAGCGTTCATTGTGCGCACTCTTGCCTGCACAAGCCCGGGCTGTTCAGGGGGAAAGTGGAGGCTTATTCTTCACTAATCCCGCCTCCTCCATGTCGCTACGCTATCTCGATAACACGCATAATATAACTTTCCATATTTCAACCAGAAAAAGGCCCGGGTGCAGTCTGCACGCTGCTGATCGAGGCCACGTTAGACCCCTGCAAAGCGAATGAGGATCCCCAAACAATTGCCTAGCAGTTAGCCGGCCTGTAAACTAAATAGACCGTATTCCTCGTATATTTGTTTTCCCATGCAGTAAAATAATGCAACTCTATTGAGTCGATGATTCACTGGCTGCCATGGAGGCTGAACCTTGCATGCATTGCAGACTCGTATCTTGGCGTAGATGCAGTGACACTGCAAAAAAACTAATTTTTTAACATTGATATAGCTGTTTTATTTTGAGTCAGCTCATTTAGTTCGTGGACCTTGGACTTTTCCGCAGCTTACCGACCCTCCGCATTGCACGGCGGTCTCGGCCACTCTTCGTTTCATGTCTAGCGCAGAGAATACAACTTCTCACTGCCACTAAATAGGGTTTTATGCGTTGCCCTTCAACTGTTGGCTCTGAATCTTTAATACTATCCGCAATCGCAGCATGAGTGGCCAAAATCCCGAGCGCACTACTCGTTGGCTAACTGGTGCTGGTGCTGGCTGCTTGCGCTGACATAGTAAAGTCCCACCCGCCTTCTTCTTCTTTACTTCGAGAAAGCCGCATGCAATAGTGTCGAAGGGAAGCGGCGATAAACTCTTCTTTGGCAACGAAGGCGAGAGGCTGTTCCCAGCGTCGCCCTCCCTGCCCGAGCACTCCTGCGCGTTTCGCACTTCGAAAATGCCGGCAGAGAATAATGCGGAGAGCAAAGAAGGAAAGGACTGCGCGGACGATATGTCTGCAGACGCTGTCTGTACATCTGCGGGCTTGGGAGAGCCCTCTTCTTCAGTTTCGGACGCGCCGCTCTCCCCTGCCTCTGGCAAGTCTCCGCAGCGGAAGCAAACTCCCGCAGCAGCAGCAGCAGCAGCAGACATTGTGCACCTCATAAGCAGCGAGGGAAAGCGGGTGGACGTGCCGCTGAACATTGCAAAGGAGTGCGAGTTCTTAGAACGCATGCTCGCGGGGAACTTCACTGAAAGCAAAACGAGAGAACTGAACCTCCCCAGCATCAGATACAACACACTGTGCAAAGCAGTGGAGTACTTAAAGCGTAGATATCAGTGGCGGGAAGAGGGGGGGGCCCCCCTTGAGTTTGAAATCGAGCCCGAGATTGCTATAGATCTCCTCATAGCAGCCGATTACTTAGGAATGAAGTGAAGTTCGCACATATTATGAACATATTATGAATACAAACAGCCTTTTGCTTCAATAATTAGCGGGGCAAATCTGAATAAGGTCCCCAGACCTGCATGCCTCCAGCTAGCCCGAGAATCGGGCGTTTCCGTGCGAACACGAACAGACTTCGCACACTTTACCATTCGGTTTTTCCTTGAGACAAACTCACATGCCTTAATTTTGCATGCGACCTTTCCACGATTCCGCGCTGTTTGCGAGTAAACTCGAATTAGTTCATTTTGTCCACTTTTGTATTTAACAAATCGCGAATATAATGCAAACTGCATTCGCCGCAGGGCATTTTGCTCCCCTAGTTCTGGGGAAGGCTGTGCGTACCAGAATCCGAGTAGTCTTGTCCTGCTTTCGTCACTATTTCCCGCTCTTTGCCTCGCCAATACCCATATTTCAACACAAGTTTGTGCAAGTGTGCATGCATGCATGCACGCGTAGTCTGCGTGCACGGAAGTATGCGTACACGAATGCCACGGCGCCGCACACAACCCGCTTGCGTCCACGTGTGGCTCAGTACTGCGAATTCACCAGTGGAAAGGCCCCGCTAAACGGTATTGCATATTCGCAGAATACTTTCTTATCAGTATGCGTTTAGAGAGGCTTATATGCGCATTTACACTTGCTAGGGCTACAGTTTCAATTCTTGTGTTCGTCTATTTCACTACAGACGCAGTTGTTGGAGCTCCGCCTATGCGGAGCTCGAGCTACCTCTGAGTTAGGTGTAGCAGGGCAAAAGTAAAAGTTACAAAGGACCTGCAAGGTCACTTCTCTGCAAGTTATTCGAAACTCAAACCGTTAAACGATGTCCCCCACTGGTGGGTGGAAGATCACAACTGCGTTTGAATTCGCCGGAAGATCCCGTGAAGCACATGGCGGACTCCAGTGAGTGGCACGAGGGTTTCGAACCCTTCATCTGTTCGTGATGACAGGTGCTGGCGCCCGAGCAATTCGAGCATGTCAAATGCATTGTCCTTTGATTTCTGTCTCGCTTTAGTCCTTGGGGAGCTCATTAGCCAAGCAAGGAAGGAGCGACGTCTTCCGGCCCCTCCCATTCCTCCTTCCAACCTCAGCAGCGCTTCAGCTTCCTCTGTGGCCCCCAAAGCCTCGGTAGGGGCTCCTGCTGCTGAGCCGGGCGTTGCAACCTCGCCGCTGCGGTTGCCTGCTGTCGCCGTTGCAGCTGCTGCTGCAGCAGCGTCCTCACCAGGTTTCTCTGGCAACTGTAGCGAGACACCGTCGTTATCCGTGCTACTGCAGCTTGCTTGAGGCTGCTCCAGAAAACACTTGCCAATACGCACAAGGGCAGAGTCGGAGGCCCTGATGGTGCCCCTTTCGTCTCCTATTGTGTGACTTATAAAACGAGCTCCTGCATTTTGAATCCACCTTTTGCAAGCCGCCGTTTGGCGAGAGACAATGCGCAGGAAGGACTGGCTCTGCTTTTGAATGAGGTTGGCCGAACGCAGGATGTCCGCCAGGCGTTGTATGTCTTCTTTGTTTCGCTTTTCTTCAACAAATCGTTTGGCTGCAACTTTAAGTGATTCGAGCCTTTCCTTCGAAGTCTCGTCGATGGGCATGGCGTCGATCACGGGGTTGAACCGGAAGTAGGCAGTAGGCGGCAGCAGATCTTGCAACAGTTCATGAATTGCTTCTGTGTTTGTTGCTGCATTCACAAGCTGGTTGAAAACACCATCCCAGCCTGTGCGTGTGTCGCATCTCTCTGGGGCACACTGACCTGTGCCAATGCTTACTACCACCTCAATAGGCACCCCCGGGTATAAAGCCTTCGCCTCAGCGATCGCAACAGCTGCTGGGTTGTTCGCCAGCAGCGCCCCATCCATCAGCAGCTCACCCCCAATCTTCTTGCCGCTGAAAAACCCTGGCGCAGCAGTCGTTGCTCTTAGCGCATCTTTCACTCTCACACAACAAGAGCCTTCATATCGTCCCCCATGGGGCTCCGCACCCTCGCTGGAGCGAAGAGCTAGCGAAGACGGCCACCGCAGCATGCGCGACACAGCACCCCCACCCACCCTGTTGCTGAAGAGCGATGAATGGAATCCCGCAGAGGCTGAGCCCCTTGTCCTGTGGGGATAGTTATAGTTTCGCCAGATTACTAGCTTTGCAGGGCTTGTGGACACGTTTGTAGACAAGCAGAAGACCTTGGGGGCTGCTGTGTCGGCAGCAAAGTCAATCATTCGTGTATCGCCGAACGCCCTCTGCAGCAGCGACTCCCACAGGGTCTCATCGTAATAGGCCTGGCGCACAACAAGCCGTGCACCAGCCACAGCTGCGGAGTCTTTAACAAATATTTCGTGAATCAAAGTATCATATAGAGCCTCAAGTTCATTGGCTGTGGCTTTTTCCAACCCCAAAAGCAGCGCCACCACCCCTCCTGTTGACGTGCCACAGATGATGTCGAACACATCACTCAACTCTCGACCCACAGCTGCTGCGATCTCCTTCAGCAGCGCAACTGTTAGAACACCCCTAGTGCCACCCCCGTCTAAGGCCAGGATCCGCAGCCCACGCTGCCCCGTCACCCGCGGCTGCCACCGCGGCTGCCATCCCAAGGCAGCTGAGAGGATAGTGGCTAGACGCAAGGGCCTGGCGTGTTTCAGCAGGACCCTCTTGTGCCGCTCGCCGGGAGGCAGCAGCTGCGCCACCTGCAGCAGCTCCACCTCTGCTGCTACCCGCAGTGCGGACTCGCCTGCGCAGCTGGAGGTGGGGCGGGCTGCTGCTGCAGCTGCTCTGCAGGCGCGAGCTGCGGGGGCCTTTGTTGAACAAAAGCCAATAACTTGTTTAAGCGCTGCATCCAATGATCTGTACTGCTGCAGCTCCTTGAGCAGGCCTTCATCCCTCGTGCACAGTTCGTACAATAAATTCAAAGCCGCAATTTGCTTTTTCTCCCGCATTATCAGATCTGTCGCATCACTCGCCACCCCCCTCCCAAAGCCCCACCACCAGCTACTTTTGTTGCTATAGGGAGCCAATATAGCCGCTGCAAGCCCCTTATCAAGCTCGCTGGCTCCCGGCGTGCCACCCGCTGCTCTGCTGCTCTTTAGCTCGCGCGAGAGCTTCTCAAGTACCCCCAAGTCGTCGCTGCGAAGCAGCGACAACAGTGTCTCAAGGGCCTCCAGCTGAAACGCGCTGCTGCCGCGGGTTGCTGCCTTCAGCAGCGCGCCAACGGCGGCGGGCTGCACTGCAGCCTGAAAGGCTGAGGAGCCCGTCAAAAGGCACAGGGGTGTGAAGTACAACTTTTCGTTTTGTACTGTCACACCAACTGAGAGAGAGTCGCTGCTGATGCTGCTTCTCTCATCCGATTTGTCTGCAGCAAAAGAGAAAATGCTGCTTCCCTCCCCTTTCTTGCCCCCTGGCGGCTCCGAAACTGTGGCCATCCCCAATACGCCCCACCTGGGCGCCGCGCCGCCTGCGGGCTCCGGCCACCCTATGTGCACATCCTGCAGCAGCTGCAGCAGCTGAGACTCAAGCTGCAGCTGCGGCTGCTGCTCCAGCTCGAGCTGCGGCTGAGTGCCACTACTCTCTGCATGCACGGTCTGCTGCTGCGAAGAAAGAGCTCTTAGGCGCTCCGTGACCTTCTCCTTCATTGCTGCTGCCACTGCGTCTCCAAGCACAGCAGCGACAGCCGCAAAGACCCCCCCGTTGCCGCCCGCCAGGCAAATTGGCACCCAAAAAACGCCTCTATTTGCTTCCTGCTCTGTCGTTTTTGTGCTGCACTTGTTCCCGAGGCTCCTGCTGCCAAACGCTGCATTGTACGTACACTCTAGAGGCGCAGTCAACAGCCGCATGACATCTAGCCAGTTCCATCTCTTTGCCGGCTCTGCATTCCTCAATCCGAATTCCCCTGCTGCCTCCCTCGCCGCACCTGCATCGCCGCAAACCCCATTGGCCTCTCCAGCAGCAGCAGAGGGGCCACTGGCGCCGCTGCAGCCTACAAGTTCTTTGTGGCTGTCATATTTGGGTAAGTCAGCAGCAGCTGCAGCGGGGAAGGAGCAGCTTGGAATTTGGAGTTCTTTTGAATTGAAGTGGCAGCCCTTGGGTGTCCCCGACTCTCCTGAGGAAGTTCGTCTTTTGAACGAAAGCAGAAATGACCGAACTCTCCCCGACAGCGGCGCTGTCTGTACAGTCCTCAGCCCTTCCCCCATGGAAACTTCTCCTTCCCCGTGGCTTCGCTGCAGCAGCAGAAGTTCCTTTGCATAGGGGGCATTACTGCGCACTCCCTCGAGATAGTGCAGCAGCCGCGCCGCCAGCTCTTCTGCTGCTGCTCTCAACAGCTGCAAATCGCTGAGCGTCCTTGCTTGAACTGTTTGGTCTGCTTCTTCGAGCCGGGCAGCAGCTGCTGCTCTGCTGCGGGCCTGAAGTGCTGCTGGCGCTTTGGGGCTGTTTGCTGCAGAGGCCTCTGCACCGAGCTGCGGCGCCGCCGCTCTCCCACGCTGTGCTGCAGCACCAGCATTCGCAGCAGCAGCTGCTGCTGACGTTGCTGCTGCTCCTCCATGCGCGTCAGAGGGCTTCGGAGAGAGTGTCAAGCCTTCTTGATGGAGATGTGAATTTTGGTGTTGGTCTAAAGGGGCGGAACGCGCAGTATAAGTTGGCTCTGCTGCATGCAGCTGCTCCGCAGCAGCAGCAGCAGCAGCAGCAGCTCCCTCTTTAAGGTGCACTCCTACGTCTCTTTTGCTTCCCCCCTCCAGCGCCCTGTTGTCCGCGTTTGAGGCTTTTGCTGCAGCAGCAGGGAAACCAGAACTGGGAAGACCTGGGGGAGCACTTGAGGCCATTTGAAAGCCTATTTCTGCTGCTGCTGCCCCGCCTTTGCTGCTGCTGCTGCTATCCCCTGCAGCCACGGGAGGGCCCCCAGGGGCCCCAGAGTCCTGTGGGGCCCTTGGCTCGCCTGGGGCCCCTAAGCGCCCAGGATATCCTGAAGCCCCTGCCCTTATTCTGTGCAGCGCAGCCAGCAAGCCCTTGTGGCTGGCTAGCTGCTGCTGCAGCTGCGGGCCCCACACGGAAAGCTGAGCTAACAGTTTCAAGACATTTAGCTGCAGCCGAAGCAGCAGCAGCGACTGAGTCGTGTTTGGCTCAGCCTCGCGCTGCAGCCAACGCGGCCAGAAGGGCCTCGGGCTGGGGCTGCTGAGGATGCGATTAAGATGAACTAGAAGCCCCTTGCTCATCAGACGCTCTACTGCGCTGCTGCTGCTGCTGCAGCTGCCGCTGCTGCTGCTGCTGCTGCTATCTGGGGGGCCCTCGGACTCGTCCAGGTGAGGCGGACTGCCCGCCAGCAGCACTACAAAGGCCTTTTTTTCTGCTGCCCTCAGGGGCCCCTCAGCAGCAATAAGGGCCTGCAGGGCCCCCACAGCAACGGCCTGCTGCGCGGGGGGCCCCTTGAGGGCCAGCAGCAGCTGGTCGGCCACTGCGTCACAGGAAGCGCAAGAAAACTTCGGGTGTACGTACACTGCAGGGCTTCACTATTTTCAAAGAAGAAACTCAAGACTAAACTGGCTAGCAGACGCTTTAGAGTGCAGAAGTTTTTGTTTGGGCTCACCCGCTGTCTGCAAATCAGGCAGGCGTCCCTCTTGACGTGCAGCAGCTGCAGCAGCTGCAGCAGCAGTCCCCACTGCAGCAAGTGCAGCAGCAGTTCCCGCTGCAGCAGCTTTTTCCGTCTCTGCGGCGGAGGCCGCGGGTCCCCGCTTCGGTTGCTTTGCGCCTGCCCTTTGGGCTGCTGCTGCAGCAGCAGGATCACCTTGAAGCTGCAGCAGGCACTCTCTTTCGCTGCTGCTGTTGCTGCTGCCATTCACGGGGGCTTTCCCGGCAGCTGCTGCTGCCTCCGCTTTGCTGCAGGCTGCACCAGAGGCAGCAAAATCTTCAGCCCCCTTTTCCTCTGCTGCAGGCAGCAGCCCCTGCGGGCCATTTGCCCCTTCACTCTTAGCATGCAGCAAAGCTTTTGCACCCGCTTGCTGCTCAGGGGACCCTCTAGCTGCTGCTGCTGCTGCTGCTGCTGCTGCTGGCAAAGGAGCTGCGTCTGAGTCTTCTTCAGGAGCAGCAGCTTCAGCCGGTACTTGGGGGCCTTCTCTGCGGACTTGTGAATTATTCTCCTCCTTTGAGGATGACGAGTGGCAGTGCTGTGCATGCGTTTCAGAAAGTGCTGCAGCAGCACTTGTTTGCTGCAGCCTTTTCGTCTTTTGTTGCCCACTACCCAACAGCGAAGCTTTGCTGCTGCTTCTTTCTGCCTCCACTGCAGCAGCAGCTGCTGCAGCAGCTGGTGCAGCAGCTGGTGCAGCAGCTGGTGCAGCTCCCAGAGGCTCCCAGGCTTTGCTTTCTGAAGCAATTGGGGCCTCAGTTTGGCTGGGTGGGGGGCCCCCCAGTGCCTCCTGGGGGCCCCCCTTAGTCAATGGCTCCCCGGCCCTCTGCAGGGCAGCTGCTGCAGTGGTCTCCGCGTCTGCAGATGGACCACTGGTCCCCCCCCGCAGCCAGCCCTTGCTTGCGGGGGCTTGCACAGCTCGCTGCGGGGCCTGCGGGTGACCAGTGGTCCTCAGCTTGCGAAGAAGGGCCCCCAAGCTCCGCCTGAAGCTCTCTTGAAAGCTCTTCGCCGGGGGGGCCTCTGGCCCTTTGCATGCAGCAGCAGCGCTGCAGACAGTGCAGGGGACTTGGCCGGGAAGGCTGAGGGGCTGCAGCAAACTGCAGCAGCAGCGGCTGGGGCCAGAGAGGCTGGGGGAGGCTGCGGGGGCCTGCAGCCGCGCTGGACCTCCGGGAGAGGCCAACGGCGTAATTAAAGGGGAACTAATTGGGCCTCCGCCCCCTCCAGTGGACCAGTGGTTCACTAGGCCCGCTGAAACTGCAGCCAGCGGACCCTGAACACCGCGGGGCCCCTGGACCAGGGCCCCCTGGGGCCCCCCCCCCCTTTCTGTCTGCACTTCCCATCTTCGCTGCCACTTATTTTTCGCAGTTTTGTGTAGAGAGTGGGCCAGTGGAGAGAAGACTGGCACTGAGGCCGTCTCGGGGCTAGCGGGGGTTTCAGGGGGGCCCCCCGAGGCTCGGAATGAGCAAGTGGAAGTGGCGCAGAGGCCTAAAGCAAAATAAAGCCAAAATATGAAATAACATGCAGAATAATGGGACTTAGGTTGCAGAGCGATGCATGCAAAGGCCTTTGCCGGCGGTGTTCTTGGCGGAGCCCGACGACGGGGAAGAGGACCGACCGAGGCCCCCATTAAGGGCAAGTTTGTCTCTCATCACCGTGAAAAGGAGAAATATTGAGTTAAAAGAACATTTGGGATTCATTTGGATGTTTTATTCGCAAGAATCACCGGTGCTAGGGAGGGAAAGCTGTCACTTGGCTGTCGGCCAGTGCCACGCCGCGGCTAGTGTCCCACCAGAGGCCTCGAGTTGCTCTTGTCTGTTTGCCTCGAATTACATTATTTAGAATCTTTTTGCATTTTTATTTCCAATTAAACAAATTTTCAAGAAATGTTACTTCTTCTTCGGATTCCGCAGAGGACTCTGGACTGTGTTGCATGCGCCAAAAATACGAGACAGGGAGTTGAGGTTGCCACGCCCGAGCCCCCGCTGTCACCCCAGACTGATGAATTAATAATTTCTAATTCATTTATTATTTTAAAATTATATTTTATGCAACTTTAAACAGGAAATAGCTCCCAAGGTCCCCTGCAACTCCACCTCTGCAGCAAAATAATGCAACACAGCGGCTTTCCACATTTCAGAAAATTCAGTACTGGAGAACTCTAAGAAGCAAATAGACAAAAAAATTAGTGAACAATGACTACATGGCAGTTTTAAAGATGCTTTTGAATGCCCCCTTCCCCAGCATTTTCTTGACAAGAAACGGCGAATAAGTTGAATAGAAACTTCTCTTTAGTCTAGAACTTGCAGATTGCCTTCAAGTGCTCTTCATCTCCAGCAATTCGCACTTGTTCATATTTGTTATTTCATTTCTTGAGTAACTGCCCAGCCTTGCGTAGAAATTGGCCGTTACAGCAGCAGCTGCAGCAGCAGCTGCAGCAGCAGCTGCAGCAGCAGCTGCAGCAGCAGCTGCAGCAGCAGCTGCAGCAGCAGCTGCAGCAGCGGCCTTTTCTATGCCTCTTCGTTGAGCTGCTCGTCTTCGGCCTCTTCTGCTTCTGTCTGGGCAATTGCATTTGCTCTTTTTTCGAGTTCTGCTGCTTCTGCAGCTTCTGCTTTTATTTCTTTCTTGTTGAGTTCCTCCTGGGCCTCCGCAATCTTCTCTTCTGCCTTTTCAAGCTCCTTTTCCTCTTGCTTGCATTCTGCGTCCGTCAGTTAAAGTATAAATGCATGCAGTGTTCACCAGCAAATTTCAGCTTCACCAACCTTCATCTTCCCCCCCCTCTTCTGGCTCAGCTTTTGCCTCGGCGGCCTCACTCGGCGCCTCCCCTTTGTCTTCGGCAGTTTCCATTTCAGAAACAGAAGCTTCCGTTTCCTTGGGGCTTTCAGGGGCTTCTTTTTCGCCTTCTGAAGCTCCGAACTTGCACTATGAGAGTTTCTGTTGGCCGCATTCCTGTGATGCTGGCTTACGTTCTGCTTCGTCAGCCTTTTCTTCACTTTCGTTGCCCTCTGTTGTTTGCAAAGAATAGACTTGTGCTGTTAATGCAAAGAAGCCGTAGCTGCGAACCTTCGTCTGGCTCAAGCATGTGTAGATGCGCCTTAACTGAGGCAAGCACGGGAGACCCTGAGATAAAAACGTAAGCTCCACTTAATTTAAAAATTAACACCGAAATCTTACAAGACTTTGTGTTAGATTCGGGCAGGTGAGTGGGTAGTCGCTGGCGCCGCGTGGCGGTGCCACGGGAACTACCGAATGCAACTTTCAAACCATTCTCCGCCGCAGCTCCCAAGACTGCGGGAGCTGCCCAAATGCAAAAAAACACGGAAAGACGAAACATTTTTGTTTTTTATCGAGTCGATAAGGCCCACTTGGAAACGCCCCGTCCAACAGGACTCGCCCAGCGCTCTGCCACCAGCAAGGAAAAGGTGTACGTACACTCCAGCCACTGCTACTTCCAGCTTCCATATGCTGAAAGTATAACAACTTTTTCTGTTTGTGTCGATCAATTAAGTTCTTAATGTCTTTCTCGTTAGCGCCATTTTATTAAGTGATGGGTTCCAGGCGGCACCATCCCAGCAGTCAATACAGACCGGACGGCTTTGCGCGAATGACCTTGAATTGAACGTAAACTTATGACTCTTTTGCACATTCTCCAATTAGTTCCGGTTTTTTAATGGCATTTTAGTACTTGTATGTTGGAGTCCTTCTGCAGAGTCTGTGTTGCATCTGCTGCGAAGTGTCTGTGATACGCACTGCGTAACTTCCCTCCTCATATCGGGAAGCAGCAGGAAACTCCAAACCAAGAATTACTGTCACTGTCTCTGGTGTTTTCTGATCGCCTGTTGAACGGGCTTGGTGGCCCTTAGATGGAGTGGTGGCCCACGGCTGCATGTGCAGTGCAAATCAGCCACTTGGCGCATTCATTTGAACGCAAAAACCTCAATATTGACATTTTAAAAACAAAAAAAGTTGAAAATTGTGCATTTCTTGCAGCTTTAGTGCAGATCATCAGCAGTCGGTTCAGCGTGGCCTCTGGTGTCGCGGTGGGGCCTCGATGGCCTCGACGGCGTCGCCTGCGGTGTACGCAGGGCATTGAGAAATTCAAGTTTTGAGTTTCTGCAGATTTGAATTATTTTATTATTTCTTTTGTGTGTTGGGCGCTTTGAATCCACAGAGCCGCCAACGCTCAGTGTTCCCTCTTGTTTCATTTCCCGTGAAGAACTCTCCAGCCAAAGTCCGTAGACAGTCCATCCTTCTTTGGAAATTGAATCTGTTTTTGCAAAAAAGACATTTTGCCATTTGCTGCAGACACTTGAAGCTCTGCAGTTTCCCGCGTGAGCTACTGAGAGCCAAAAACTTGAACGAATTCAAAGTTTATTCCTCAATGTCTCCAGAATAAACTGCAATTGGACTTCTAGTCTCAACGAAAGAAACATGCAAAAGCCACACATGAAACAGCTATGCAGAAGGAACGCCCGCAGCCCGAAATATGGTAAGTGGCAGGCCGCTGCTGAACTGCAAAGACAGTAAAGTCGATGATAGTGCAGAAATGGCGCAAAATATCTTTATTTAGTCATTTTATTTGTGCACAAAAGCCTCAAAGGCCTCGTGATTGCCAATCTGCACATGGGCTTTGCCTGCAGCGTCCTGGGGGGAGGGCTCAGCGGGCTCGCCACTGTCTTTTACCTGCGGCAGCAGCAGCAGCTGCAGCACGCGAACATAAGGCTCATAGAAGCGCGGGAGCAACTAGGGGGGGAATACATTCAAACGGAATACGCAGATGCAGGCGTGTTGCAGCTGCTGCTGCAGCGGCTGCAGCTTCCCCAGGCTGATAGGGAGGGGGCTGCTGCCTCAGGAGAGAGAAATAAAGAAAAGAGAAGTGAAATTAACGCAGAAAAGTCGGAGAAACTTCTGCCTTTGGTCCGCCAGGTCCTTCAAGATCGCCTGCCTACTCAGCACCTCTCTGTGGCCCCTGGCGCGCTGCGAGGCAGTGGCCAGGAAGATCATTTCTCCACTGTTTTTGGAAACTCGATACAAATGCCTACAGATCTTGGCAATGCTTCTCTGATTCCTATGGAGTTTGGAGCAGGTGCGCCTCACCTGCTGGCCCCCGGCGGCGGCCATGTGCTCCGGCTGCTGCAGCAGCTGCTGCTGCCCTCTCAGCTGGTTATTGCTAGGCGCCAGGCCGCCTCTATCTTCTCCTTGGTGCGCAGCAGCAGCAGCTGCAAGTGGCTGGGACAGAGGGGCAGCTGGAGGGCTCCCTTGCTACGACTCAGGCAACGGGAACTTGCCACTTCGCAAGTTTCTTCTTCAGCAGCAGCGGCAGCAACAGCAACAGCAGCAGCGCAGCGTGGGCGGAGCAGGCCCGGGCTGTCAAGGCTGAATGTGCTAATGGCACTTTTTGCTGGCATTCGTGAAAGCTGCTTAACTAAGGAGGCAGTTCGTCGGCGGCAAGCCACGGGGGGCCCCAACAGTCCAGCAGCAAGAGATATGTCAGTCGCTGCCTTTGCTGAGCTGCACTCCTGTAAAGCCTTCTCCAACGCTGTGCTGCTTCCCGCCTTCAGCGCCTGCAGCTATGCAGGTCAGCAGCAGCCCAGTCAAGTTGAAGTCCATAGGTGTTGCGCTCGTTCCCAGAAAAGCAGCTGCATGCACAGCGGCAGCACCGGCTGTGTGCAAGATTGCGAGCAGCCACATGCAGGGCTGCAAGTGCAGCTTAAAATGCTATCTGTTTTTGCTAGAAGAAGCAGCTCAAAATTTTTCAGCGGAGTTGCGCGTTCTTCCCTGAGTTCACTGGTCAGCAGTGCACCGTGAGAAACCTAATTATGCTCTTTGGCAATTTTCAGTGTGCTGCGCTCTTCAGGAGATGCGGCGGAGCTGTCTGCTGCAGCGTATTTCCCAAGAGCGTGGCTGCTGCAGCAGCAGTACGGCTCGTTGCTGCGTGGCTGCCTGGCTGAGCGTCGTCTGGCCCGTAAGAGAGGGGCTCAGGAAAAGGAGAACAGCCCCTGCAGCAGCAGCACCATTGACAGCAGAGATGGCAGCTTTATTGATGGCGGAGGCCGCATATTTCCTGTCGAAGGCTGCAGGGCATTTCCAAAAGGCCATGATGCGGTGCAGCGAGTGGTAACAGAAGGGGCCGGCGTGTTTACGCCGGTCGGAGGCATGCGACAGGTAATTTCTTGACCAAATAAGAGAAAACTCATATTAAAGGCAGCTGCGCACGCAGCAGCAGCAGTAGACGGAGTATCAGCAACAGTAGCCTCGGTGCCGTTCTGCTGGTTAGTTTATCCCACATCGCATTTTTGTCGTCCAGCTGTTTGATTTTGCAGCTAGTTGAAGCGCTGAAGAAAAGCATTATGTCGCCGTCCAGTCAGGGTCCTCCTGTTTCTGTGGTATTGGGCTCGCCAGTTGTACGCATTGAGGCACTGCCTAGGGCTGGAGCCGGTGAGGGGAAAGCAGCTGAGGTTGTCTGCGAAGACGGGGCCCGCTATCCGGCAGACGTCGTCATCTGTGCGATGCATCCTCATTGCTTGGGGCACATTCTGATGCCTAGCGAATGCGAGGACAAAGTGATTACTTCCTGTGCAACAGAGAAGGGAGCCCCCCAAGCGTCAGCTTGTGGAGCTGCAGGCGGCAGTGACACCACACAGCTCAGTCATGCAAAGCACGAAACTTCAGGCCTATCCACAATGGCAAAGTTCTTGACGTCGCTGCCTTGTGCTTCGTGGATTACTGTGCATGCTTTTGGCGCCCATAGCTCGCGGCGCGCGTTCTCTCTTGGAAGGGGGTGCGTCTACAGTCCGTCGCAGCTGGATGAGAAGGCTAGCCCTGCCCGGCCGCCGTTTCCGTCAGAGGCTGCAGCGAGAGCAGCGGCTGATGAGGACATTGCAGAGGCACTGAAAGGGCTTGAGGAGTCTCTGCAAGCTGCACGAGATGCTGTGATAGTGGCTGAGTTGCAGCTTCCAGGAAATCTTTTTCCTCATCTTCAGGCTGCCGCCCTTGCGGCGGCGGAAAGGTTTGACAGAGACGCCGTTGCTTGGGCTACCAAGGCCGAGCTGCTCCACGTTCAAGCTTCAGTACGCGTCCAGCAGATTGAGGCACTTGTGAACCGCATGCAGCACCTGCTACTTCCACTGCAACGGCTACTGCACCCCCACAAGTCTTCAGGCGAGCAGCAAGAAGAGAGAGCTGCTGGGTTGCTCGCTTTGGGCCTCTTAATCTCTTCAGCAGAGGAAACAGTGACGCGTTTTCTGCTGCGAGAAGGCATCATCTTGGCATCGGACCGTCTGGTTATGTGCTCTCGTCTCTTACCGCTAGCCGAGCTTCAGTGGCCTGTGACAATAAGGCATACGCAGAAGTCTCAAAACGTTGCGCAGCCAAAGCAGCTGCTAAATCTTGTTAAGCAATTCGAGAGCCTCCGCGACAGACAATGGGGAGATTTTCCAGTCATACATGCGACTCTTAGTGAATTAGCAAGTGAATCACCGCCAACGCAGGCCTTAAAGGAGAAAGTGCTTGGGCAACCAGTGGGGCAGTGTACGACAGCTTCCGCTGCATCTGTGGGGCTTGAAGGCGACAGTGCGGAGCCCTTTTCATTTGCGGATGCGCGCCTTGACTTCCACAAGCTTAGGGTTCGGGTAGCGCCGTGGCTTCAAGTAGTCGGCGCGTCAGGATCTCTGAGGTTAGTCGCGCTCGTTTCATTGTGATATTTCGGGTGGAAATACCAGTTAGATATGATATCATTTTCCTTTAGAGACAATGTTTTCAAGTTGTGCGCTGCGGGTCCGCAGCGAATGGGGCCCTGGGGCAAGGGTGAAGGACGCAGCCATCCTGGCGCACCAGATTGGCCGGAGGTGAGTGCCTGGTGCATGCGCATCTCCACTCTGCAACAGCTGCTGTCGCGTTGCCCTTCAGCGGACTATTTCCTCAGTAGCACCAGCCTCTAACGCTAGTATGAGTTTCACCAAAAGTTGACCCCTTTAATTCAGTTTTTGCAAAGGAGTTTGGCCACTTGCTGTACTCTTGAATCATGTTATTTGTGGATACCTTTCAGGTTTGCTGCCTTTCCAAGCGCCGATCCGGAATGTTGCGCGGATTTCATCTCCCGCCTTAACGGAGGCTGGCTGGATGGAGCAGCAGGGAAGATTGCAAAGTGACCTTCTTGATATAAGGGTCCTAGATCTGCCAGTTTGGAAGATGTAGCATGCATCTACATTTATATCTGCACTGCTCTCCTAGGACTTGGAAATTACTAGACTGTGACGGAATTTTTCAAGCGTAGAAATGAGGCAGATTAGTAGGGAAGATTGACCTTGCGGCTTCTTTCCTGGAAACGGAGAGTGTAGGCCGCCCACTTAGCATTTTGCATATGGAACTCACACCAAATGTACCACGAGTTGCGTGATACTTGAGAGTATCTACCCTTGTGGTGTGTAACTCTAATGTGGTTCAATGCAGTTGTTTCCCATGCAACGAAAGACCGGCCTGTCAAAGGGTGCTTTGCGCCTGGTAGATTCCTCTTTGTTGCAGTAGGTGTAAAGCTTATTATGATTAATTTCAGCTAGCTACAACGGGCGCTATTGTCACTTGCTTTGCTGAGGATATTGCAACTTCTTAGTGTAGCGGGCGAGGCAGCTGCTGGCCTTTTTAAGCGGGGATCACTGAGTTTGGCGGATTAGCGCAGGCTAGCGATATAGTCCTGCACAGATACTAGGTTCCTCGCAACACGTATTGCCCCTGTGTTCAGTGGACCAGGTCGCCAGTAGAACTCCCCACGATATGGCACCACTAGCGCCTACGCTAGGCAGCCCTCCTAAGCGGCATAGAAAACAAAGGAATGCAAGATACTAGATTACGGTGGAGGGAAGACGGGGTCACGGCTCTATAGATCTTCGATAACCCGTTTGCTCAACAATTGGCCTTCAGAGGCACCGGGTACGATGCAAAAACAAGAAGCATCCTTTTATATAGCTCTTCTCTAGATTCAAGGAAGTGATTAAGAGTCTTGTTCTACTACGTGATGAGACAAGAATCCTCCATGCGAGCAAAGTTGGTCGAGTGACCTCCTGCGCCGTTGCCCTTCACTGACTCCAAGGCAGCAGGGCAGTCTAAACCATGCACAGGCAAATATTATTGCGTTAGCTATAAAAAATTGTATTAGCATTCATGCAGATAGAGCAGAGACCAAAATTTAGCAGAACATCTGCCATATCCGACAATGAACAGCAGGCGCGCCTTCAGCCCCAGACCAATGGGCAACGGTGATGGTAGCGGGCCAAGTCCAGGTTATCAAAGAAGGGAACTGGTAGTTTTTTGTTGGCATATTTTTAATTTGTTTCAAATTATAGGGCGAACTTGGACCAATAATCAGCCGAGGCCTTCATAATATTAAGCAGCGCTGTGTAATGGAAGACCTTCCCATTAACTGTGGTGGTTTTCCAGTGCGCTTGTCTCTGTCCCTACTAACACTTATTGCAAAGAAGAGGCGAAGTTTACAAGGTGATGCGCCGAGAGTCAGTACTCTTTATGGTGATGGAAGGGTGACGTTTTAGTTAGGCCTTAACATGCGCCGGCGCGGCTATGCTCTCCCGCGCGGAGCCGTCAAATGATATTGTGGGGCTACATACTTCCACCCTCTCCGAAGGAACATCTAGGAGACAAATTGGAAGCAAGCCTAATCGCGCCATAGTTACACTCTGGAGCTGCCTAGGCTGCGGACGACGAAGCGGCCTGTCAGTGACGTCTTTGGAACTGAAGCGGCTCACAAATAAACGACATGCAAGCGTGGCATTTCTGTTTGTGAGACGAAAATTCCAGGCTATTCCTGGAGCTGCACATTGAAAGGTCTGGCCTTATTGGATACCTGGCTTGGTCATCTCGTGATAATATAATCAATTGCTATCGCGGGCGGCCACGTTTTGGGCAGGCACTGCTTTTCAGGCCAACCCCAAAGCCGATCAGACTCTGAAGTGACGGTAGGAAATATGTCTCAGCAATTTTGGGTTCCTCACCCTACAGAAGTTTGGGGCGTCGCAGTGGAAGTTGATGGGCAAAATTACAAGCTTTGGAAGGCCTTTGATTCGGAGACAGATCCAAACAATCTTGTTTTCACGCCTAAAGCAGAAGATCGGCCAAGAGTTAAACCAGTAGTAGACCCAAAGGGGCTTCAAGGTAACACATCTGAACACAAGGCATCCGCTTCCTTTAAAAGATCCGTGTTGCGCGTTCGACGAGCCTCATTGTAAACACGTTTGTACAACAGTTTTCACGCTAAAAACCTGGTTTTTGAGGGATCAGGTAATACAAAGCTTTTGCGTTTTCTCCGTGTATGCCACTTGCGAGTCTTTAGGTCTGGACAACATATGCGACCTTTCAGATGTTACCGAGGCGTCTCTGTTGCAGACCTTGCGACAGCGTTATAAGGAAAGGCAGATTTACACTAATGTTGGGCGCATTGTGCTTTCTTTGAACCCATTCGAATACCTTCCACTCTATGGAGAAACCACCATTTCTCAGTACATGCTCTGTCCCGACCCGTATACTCTGCAGCCGCACATATACCAAGTCTCTGCGGCGGCCTTGCAGAACCTGAGCGAAGAGGGGAAGCCGCAAGCAGCGTTGATCACGGGAGAATCTGGTGCGACTGAGTGCCGAGAGTGCAGAGTTGCTTTACAGTTGCCGCTCGCTTTTGTGTCTCATCAAGCAACAGGCCACGATGTGTACTGCTGTCCAGCCCCCTACCTTGCACCATAATTTTCGACGAAAGGGCGGCTTGTAGAAGTCACAGATGCTAATTTGTGCATGCGTTACATGCTACAGGGGCAGGAAAGACGGAGACAACGAAGTTAATTCTACAGTTTCTCGCAGTTGCGGGGGGAAGTGATGCGGGCTGCAGGGAAGAACCTGAGGCAGGTACAATCCAGCAACGGGTCCTTGAGGCAAATCCTGTTCTCGAAGCCTTTGGCAACGCCAGTACGAGCCGGAATCCAAACAGCAGCCGGTTTGGCAAGTGGATCGAAGTGATGTTCAGTGAAAAATACACAGTTACAGGTCAGTCTAGCAGTGGGACTGTGAGGCCTGATCTCCTTTAATGCGTTCCAACGATTGCTTGTACTATCCATCCTATTTTTATTCGAACATTGGTCAACGTAAAATCATTGTTTCTGTTCACATATTAGGTGCGCGAATAACATCTTACCTTCTCGAGGTCCCACGTGTTGTTGGACACGCCGAGGGTGAGCGCAACTATCACGTGTTTTACCAAATACTAGAGGGACTCAAGGATAGTATAAAGGGACTTCAGGGTCAATATCAGCTAGGCACGGATCCGGCCATCTTCAAGTATTTGCAGCCTTATCTACCCAGCAAAACGAGTACGTCCGCCAGCAGCATGTACACGGATATGGCGTTACATAGTAGACGGTTCGACAGGCACGTCGTAGCTCTCTCCCTCTACTTGTGAAAGGTTTGCCTTATACCATATATATTTCTGTAAATTTCTGCAAGTCTCCCATGTCCACTTGTTACATGGGCATTCTCTTAATCGGACAATCCCCTCTGTTCATGCAGCGCACTGGCACAGCTTTTCTGTTTTTTTGCTGCTCCATATGATATCCCGCTAAACGTTTTCAGTCGAAGACGCTGAAGGGTTAGAGGAGCTGAAGCACGCGCTTCAGACATTGGGATTCCGGGCTGCACAGCAAAATGACCTTTTTTCCGTTGTTGCAGCTGTACTGCATCTGGGGAATGTTGCCTTCATACCTCGCAGTGTACGTTAGATGAAACCCAGTTCTTTGACGTTGATTGGGAACGTTTCTCAGTTAAGGCGCTGTCGGTAATAGTTTAGATTGCAGTTTCTGGTCCGCCTGATTCATGTAACATTAATGCATTCCCTGGCGCGTGTTCTATGAGCCTGTGGTAGCAGTGTTACTTCATCGAAACAGATCAAATTTGTTGGCTTGCCTTCGCACAACCACATTTTCCATACTCTTACCAAGAGTAGACGCAATGTGACTGTTGCCATATCAGGCTGGTGGCGAAGAGGGTAGTACAGCTGATCCCACGACAGCAGCAAATCTGTCCAATGCGGCTGCTCTTCTGGGTATTCCTGAAGGTGTAAGGCTGTCAGAAATGCTCATCAGCTTCGCATGAAGACAACGTTGTATCTCCTTATGCAACCTACGGTGTAGAATGAGCAATTTTTGTTCTGCGTGCTTCCAAGAGCGACTGCGTACATTTTGACTGCTCAGGACCTTCTGGAGATCCTCGTAACGCGCTCACTGAAAACTGGGAACGAAGTCATTAGAATGGCATTGACTCCAGCTAAAGCAGTTGCAGCGAGAGATGGATTTGCGCAATTGGCTTACAGCTGCCTTTTTTCGTGGCTCATTGCCAGAGTGAACGAAAGCTTGCAGCCGACGCAAGCAACCCAAGTGCGTCAAAGCTTGCATTCAAAAGATGAGGTTGAAGAAGTGGCGAACAGTTCAGATAGCCCCTTAGCATTTTGGGTGGTGCAAACAATCCAAAAAGGCCCTCCTAAATGCTTTCTCACTTTGGTTGTGAATCTTGCCTGTTCTGCAGGTAGAAAAGAATGTCGTGGGTATTTTGGACATTGCGGGTTTTGAGAGCTTCAAAAATAATGGATTTGAGCAGCTTTGTATTAACCTTAGCAATGAGAAACTTCAGCATCACTTCAACCAGGATATTTTCTTGAACGAAATTTCAGATTACAAGAGGGAAGGGCTTCACGACTTGAAGCTGGCTTACACCGACAACGCTGATGTTCTTGATTTGATTGAAGGCAAAGGTGGTGAGTAAAAGCTGACGCAAGCAGATTCTGGGAACTTGGCATGAAAGACGCCGCACGGGCAGCCTTTCATGTGCATGCCAACTTGGCGCTGCTGCTGTTTTACCCAGGGATTTTTGCCACACTAGACGAAGAGTTATTTGTTCCTAAAGGGTCGGAGCAAGGCTTTGTTGCGAAGCTAGCGAAGAGTAGGGCGAATGACAAGCGCTTGATCCCAAACAAGTGGGTGCAGCAAACCGTAGCAGTAGGATAATGACTTGAGCAAGGATTGACAAGGAGCCTTTATTTTCTCGAATCCCGTGAATTGAAATGTTTGAGGGCCGTGGAATAGAATTGACTCGAGATCTTAACGCCAAAATGAGGGGACCTTCCGTGAGTGATCCTGCTTACAGGGCCTCCGGCTCGCTGACGTTCACTGTTTGTCACTATGCGGGTAACGTCATATACAATGCAGATGGATGGCTGCAGAAAGACCAAAATGCTTTGCCAGCAGACGCAGTAAACCTCCTGTTGTCCTCATCAAATGAGATCCTTGTCCAGGCGGTACGACTTGTCACTGAGGCCTCTGCAACTCAGAACGTCAGCAAAGGGAAAGGCAAAAGCACTGTGGGTATGTCGCCCCTTTTCAGTCACTGCTGTAATATTCGTAATTGCAGTTGTTAGTGCTTCTTCTTCTAGGGTTGCTGTTTGTCTTTCCCGTGACCCACAACGTACTTTACGGTGCAGCACAAACTGCCTGATATGTGTTATATGCAGCTTCCGAGTTTAAAAGGCAACTCAGGGACCTTATTTGCCGAATAGAGCAGACCAGCACACACTATGTTCGTTGCATTAAGCCAAACAAGCAACACACCCCGCTGAGCGTTTGCTCACATGATATTTTGAGCCAACTCATTTGCTCTGGTGGGTTAACGTCCTGCAATAGCTCATTCTACTTATTTCAGGCATTGCTGTGTGGTGAACCTGATAGTTTTGTTGGTAAGTAGTTGCATTGTGCGGCTCAGGTGTCATGGAGGCCGTGCGGATCCGAAAAGCAGGATTTGCTTTGCGGCTACTGCATGCAGACTTTGTGTCTCGCTATGGTATCCTAATGGGCAAGCAAGCGAAATCACTGAAGGCCATGCAGCCGAAGGACGCAGCAGAAATGCTGGTGCGGAAATGAACACGCAAAGGCGTCCAGCATGAGTAGACAGGCAATGCAAATTCGCCTGCATCGTTACAGTACCTGTATGAAGGGACTGGCTCCCTGGTATTCCTTGCGGGCAGGTTGCTCACCTCAGGAACACAATGGGTCTTACTCCTGAAACGTGTCTAATTGGCGCCTCGAAAGTGTTCTGCAAGGATACAGCGCAAGACGCCCTTGAATCCAATCGGTGAGTTGTTGCTCAGTCCGTAACTCTCTAAGTTTAATGCATTCTTCCTAGCCCCTAGCTCGCCGGTAGACTCAAGGAAGCCTTGCCTTCCGCTGTGTCTACACCTCCAGTTTCGTAGCTCATGCTTCATATGATTTCCTTAGCCCTTTTGTTGATGACTTCAGGCGCCTTTCCTTGGCAGCTCCGGCAATTTTGATTCAGAAACATGTCCGCGGTTTCCTCGTCCGTCGTCGCGTGGCGGAGGTGCTTGCGCTGAGCCGTCAGCTTCGCGTGTTTGTTGAGGCCATGGAGGAAGCGAAAAGGCAGGGAGGCTCTTTCCTTTCTCCAGCTCCAGTTTTCTCGGAAACGCCGAGTGCTCAAGGATTAAAGCAGAAGTAAGCGCTACAAACTACGTGGGAGGGGAGCAAGTTCGCAGACAGCATGCACGCCTGAAAGGAATTACACTTCTGGTGCTTTCGCATACTTCAGGTCAGATGATCTGCATATATTGATAACGAAATGCGAAGCCCTAGGGCCGACGTTGGAGCCTCCAGTGCTCTCGAAAGCGAAGCGCGCCTTTACGAAGATGAACAATGAAGCTCTAGTTACACTGTGAGAGAACCAATGCCAGTCAATCTCCAGAAGAAGGGCAGCATGGACACTGGCAGTTTTGAGTAGAAGTGTAAAGCCTCTTACAATGAGCAGACTAACCCTGTCATCATCGCAGGCTGTTGCAGAATAGGGTTGTTTCCTAGAGACAACACTTCACTTTTGCAAATTTTTGGAAATGCGGAATTTGCGATTGTTTACCTTCGATGTGTTTAATGTGAAATATGCAGCAAATTAGAGTCCGCGATTGCAGAAGCCAATAACGACGTCGGTTCTGTTGCCGATCTGCTGCTCCAAGCTCAGGACAAGGGCATCAGCAATGCCACTACTGAGCGCGTGTGTTCTAATCCCAGCACCCCCGACACAAAACTGAGCGTCCACAGCTGCTTAAATAAAGGTGTTCCTTACGAAAGTTTGCCTATTAGGTAGTGCTAGCAAGTATGAGAGGTGCATTGCACATGAACACATATCCTTGCAGTTGCGCTTCGTTCCGTCGTAGGCGGAGGCAGTAGTTAGCCGTTTGGAGGCGGAGCATGCACTTTTGGCCGACCTGGCGCCGGCACTGGAGTCCCGCGACAGCTCTAAGCTGAAGAAGCTCGTATCTCAAGGGCAGAAGCTTAAGGCAAGACTTCTAGCTGCTTCATCGTTCTGGATTTCCAAATTCTGCCTGGGATCCTGTATAAATATTTCATCCCATTAGAGCTCATGCGGATTGCCTCTTCATGCTGGGTTTGATGTGTTGTTTATTTTTCTTTCATTACTACATGCCAGGCGTATATCTACCTTTGAAGCTGTACCAGTTTCTCATTCTGTTTTCAGACAGCGGAAGCGTTCCGCCTAACCGAACTGAGTGAGTTGATCAACTGTGCACAAAAATTGCTTACCGCTTCATCAAATGAAGACTACAAAGATGAGCAAGCCCAAGCCGAGTTGGAGACTTCGCTCACGAAAGCACAAGAGCTTCAGAAGATGAAGTCTGCCCGCACTTTGCAACAAGAAATTCTCAGACAAGTAAGACTCTACAAGCGAGTCCTAATGCACTCTAGTTGGCCAGGGATGCAAAGACCAGTGCGTGCTGCAGGTTTCTTCTGTAGATGCAGCAGCATGCCATAACGGAGCGCTCATTGTGTTCTGGTTTGGAGCCTGCCCGCAGACAGTAGAAACCTGCGTTGCCGCAGACAAGCGGAAGAGCGTTGTTGCAATCAATTCACTGACGTATTCGAAAGACTCGTCAAAACTTGAGAGTACGCGATTTTGTTCCTTGTTCTTGATTAATTTCGCCTTCATTTGCATGTGAGCACTGCAGCAGCAGTTATGAATTCACCTGGAAGTAGGTGTTACTGGCTGTGCAGAAAAAACGGGAAGGCCAATCAAGGCTCGCCCACGGGACGAGTCGCCAAGTGCGTCCGAGTGGAGCGACAGCGACAGCGAAGATGATGGCTACTACTCTCTTTTTCAAGGTTTGAGAGATGCACAGTTATTTCGTGCATCATTCAGTGGATTAGCGGACACTGACGGACAGCATATAGCAGCAGTCTGTACAATTTTTAAAGCAATAACGTTTTCAGAGAAACAGCCTAACAAATGGCGGCGAAGAACTGTCTTGGGCTATTGATAGTCATGATTTTGCTGCTGCTTGTGTCTCTGCTCCTGCGGCTGTGGCTCTCGCAGTGCCTGCCTCCGCAAATGAGCGCCTTGCATCAGAAGGGGCATCTCAGAGGGACTATATGCACAAATATCTGAGTGAACTTACGCGTGCAACAACACAATGTGATGCAAAGACACTAGAATTCCTGCTGTCAAGGTAGGCATTTCACTTGTCTGCCGCTTTTCGCTGGTTCATGCCAACATAGTTGACCATTGTAGATGAGTAGACTCAACAACACTGCCAAACCTTATATTCTTATAAAAAGCTCAAGTCCTAGCAGCCACGCAATGGATGTTGGTATTTGCCCACCCAAATAATCAGTCAGAGCCGGCTAGCTCGCCAAGTTACCCTAGCAAAATTATTCCACAGCTTTAACAGGGTAACTTTCCTTTGGGGATAAGCAATGCGCATGTGACAACCGGAAGGCTTGTTGCGTCGCAGGGCCAGTGAGGCTGGCATATCTTCTGGCCAACGTGAAGTGCTGGTGGCCGAGCAGCAACTCCGCAATCTAGCGGATCGTCATTGGCTCGAATGCGAACTGAAAGAGTGTGTCATTCTTTTTTCTTGGGGGAGTGTCTCAAGTGCAGACGTTACTCGCCTCTCTAACCTGATCAAGCAAGCGCTTGTAACCCCTGGAGTCAATGCGGAAATTCTTCAAGCGGCTGAGGCTACAAAAAATGCAGTGGCGGAGCCTGAATTCAGCACCCCACAGCATGACGATCCGGCTGGGCTATATTCCTTGGAGACCTATCCAGACTTGGCAATAAATATTGAAATGAAAAGGACAAAAGTAAGTAAAGCTTTTAAACAGGGACTCCAACAAGCATCTAGACAGCCGCAAGGAAAGATAGGTTTAGTGCCGCTGCGCCGGGCGCTGTTTCTTATGCAGAGTGCGTCCAAGGTGGCTCGTCTCATGCTGCAAAGGGAGGCGCTTCTCTCCTTTCAGAGTGATGTCCTGACGGAGCCTTTACTTGAGCTGCCAGACCCATTAAAAAAGGACGGCCTTGTAATATTTCGCAAGCTGCAGTGCCTCATGGGCGATAGATTTTCTGTGGGACACAATTACTCAGTGGAACTTATTAAGACAGCCACAGCTTGTGAACCTCTGCGAGATGAAATGTACGTACAGCTGCTAAAGCAGTTGAGGAGGAATACCAACAATAGAAGCGTCTTGAAGGGATTCGGTTTTCTTGCAACGCTCTGCGAGCATTGCCCTCCTTCTCCTGCGCTAGAAAGATACGTGAGGCAAGCTCTGGAAGTGTACGTGGGCACGAGCTTCGCACCGATCGGAGGGCATTCTGTACTTGATGGAGACAGCAAACATAAAAACTTCATGCAAGCACCAACAGCTGCTGCAGGCGCCATTTATGACACAGAGCTGCAAAGCATATGCGCTAGGGGACTTCGGGCGCTCGAGGAAAACAATACTGCAAACCGACACGAAGAAAGCGCCAAAATCCCGCGCAAGTCGATTTTCGAATTCCAGGCAAGAATAATAGTTACGTGATTGTGCTTGTCTTTTGTATGCGTCAATAATAGCCGCTTCACAATAGGCATCATCAGTAAGTTGCGTACCACAGGAAGTGTACACGTCACCTATTGCACGAGCGAAATATGAGCGGCTGCATAGGCACTGTACTGCAGTTACGAGACTAGGCCCAGTCGTCAAAACACAGGTACACGACTTTCAGCTTGACCTTGTTTTTGCTGCCTTCAGATCTTTCTTGCTGATGGCTCCCGGAGACGGGTGCCTCTGGGACTACAAGCAACCGCCGAATCTTTGTGCCGCAGCACTGCTTCTTCCCTGAACATTCACAACAGTGAAGAATGGGTGAGAGTGGAGATTAATTCAACCGTAGTTTTTTCAGACGCAGTAGATGGCCTTTTGACTAATCCCCACCATTGAGCCCTGAGTCTTGATGTCTAAATCTGAATCCATAGTTTTGGCTTCAGCCAGTGAATAGAGCTGCATATTTGTACACAATGCGACAGTGCACCAAACGAAGCGGCACTCGGTTTGCTTCCTAAAATTCATTGGGTCAACAGGCTATCGCTGAGCTCCTACCAAAATATTTGCTAAAACCATGCCGCTCCGGAGTTGAGACAACCCCTTGCTACAGACTGTTACCTCAAGAAGAACCAGTGCTACCCCTCGTGGAAAACGCTAGCCGACAGGTGCGAATAGACAGTGTTCTACGTGGATTTATCCATCCAGTGTCTGGTGAAAGTGGGTGAACGAACGCTCACTTTCACCACACACTGGTGAAAGTGAGTGTTTGTTGCTTGGTCATTCAGTAAATTTGCTTGTATCTGTGTCATGTTACTGTGGAAAATTTTTAACAATTTCAGGTGAAGCTGATGTTCAGGAGGCCATATTTACGTTTACGGGAGAACATTGTGCCCCATCCCGCTCACAGTCGCCTAACGTGCCAACAGGCTGTAGCTGACTACATGTATTACCCTCTCGAAGAGCCTCCTGAGCTTGTCGCAGAGATTGCGTGAGGCTATAATCAAATATGGTGTTGGCTTCAATCGGTAGAAATTTGTTCTTGTGATGGGCAGGGCTGCCGGTCCCTACTTGCTTTAGGTATGCTTGTTCACATTCCTTATGCTCCTACGCCTGATCAGGGCAAAAATTTGGTGGCTGAAGGTGTCAGCGCAAAATCAAAGCACTGTACGAGGAGGAGCCAAGTGGTTGACTGTTGCCGAGCACATTCCTGTGAGGCTTCAGGGGAATCTACCGCCACATCGATGGGTGGCTCTATTTGAACAGTACGCGCAGGATTTGGAGCCGGACGAAGGAGAACTTGTCAAGATGAATAGCCTTTTCTCGACAATGAAGAAGCTAAAGGCACGTTGTGCGTGTTATGTATAGGTCACGGGATTGCGAGTCTTCCTTTTGTAGTGGCTTATATTTTTACGCGTAGTGAATCATGTAACAGCTTCACACTATAATAAATTGACATGGGCGCAAAGAAGCTTAGGCATATGAAGCACCGACCAGTATGCACATACAAGCACCTGTCGATGTGCAACCATGCCTGGTTATCTGTTTCCTGATATCTCCACCATTGTGTTGCGTTAGGTGTTCGGCGGTTCGTTTTTCCTCTGCGATCCATTTGAGCTGAAGCTTTGTCACATCGAAGCCTTCCCTGAAGTTTTTGCAGCTATTGCTGCGGCAGCTGGCTGCAGTTTGCCGAGTGAAGAATCAGACAGCTTGAAAGAGGCTCGGCGCACCATCCAGGACCTTATCGACAACAGCCTGCATACACTATTGATGCGAGAAGACAACAGAGGAGCCTCGAAGCTGCCGAGGCTACTGTGCCCGTGCGCACACCGTTGGGGCGGAAGGGTACAAAAGGGCTTTAACAATAACTCAGGCGATATTCAGAGGAAAAAGAGGATGGTCAGTATCGCGGGGAAGTGCTGGTTCGGATTTGGTGAAAGCCAACTCGTCCTGCAGGCCGCTGAACTTTGTGAAGATGAACCAGTGCAACGTCACATCCAAGGCCTCGCTGCCGCCCTTCACGATAAAAGCATCAGCTCTCTTCCAGAGGAGGTATCAACACCCGCATTCGCTCTAGCGTGTCCCTACAAGCCTTGGTTATTAATTAACACGCATTTCCACTGAGCAGCGCACTCTACTTCGCATTCAAGCGTGGTCCCTCCCAGTTGCATGTAAGCAACTTGTTCCATTAAAAGCGCATGTACGCTACGCGCATTTTGGCTAAAATCACAGGAATGACACCATATGCGTGTCCGTCTAACACGCTTTCCCTCGATAAAGAACAACCGTGAACTTCTTCCCAAAAAGATATTCACTGCACTGTATTTTGCTGTGTTCTTCACCTATCGTGCGCCGCAGCTGACAGGGGCATTCGCAGTTGATTGTCAGGGGTCACTACCAGATCTACTGATCCTGTTCATAAAAAGCGACGAGCAGGGGCCTCGATTGTGCGCATTTGTGACGCAGGTATGCAGATTTCGTGTCTTTACCTGTTCTCCATGAGTCTGGCTAACCACATTGAATATGTGTAGATTCCTGTCCCCTGCACCTGTATCTACGGAAACTGCCTCAGCTTCTAGCGAGTAGTATTGACGAATTCTGAACTTTCTGTTCCTGGTTTGAATGCAGGCAGATGCACGGTATCTGCTGCAGTACTTGCAAATTATCTACCCTCACATTAAACCTTGATACCCCGTCGTGTTCGTGCATGAACACTTCACAATTTTTCTTTTGTTTATTTGTGGACCACATGGTGAGCCCGGCAGCACTAGTTTCAAACAAGTTTACACATGCGCAGCTGTGAAAGCCAGACGCACCTGCCGCTCTGTCACTGTTTCTTACGTTTCGCATGAAGCTGTGCGCGGCACAAAAATGCCGCACGAAACTAGCCTCAAGCGGCCGCACCAACCAAACTAAAAGGAGCCAAAAATTGCTCTGCTGCATATTTGTTGCATAAGAATTTATCTTGTCATCTCAAAATCCCCGTTGCCTGAGCTTTCGGGAAGTGAACATAACTCCTCAGATCTCTTCACTTGCTTCCAAAAACCAACCGTTAAGTCAGCAAAGGATTCGCTTCACATGCAGGCAGCACAGCGTCTTCAGGCGCGCCGTTTGCACGCGTGTCAGATGCCGCGAATTCGAGAGCTGCAACGACAGCACTCAAGCAGAACACCGCATCAGCTGTCGCTTCCACCCCATGTAGCTGCTCCTCAGCTCGCTTCTTCATTTTGTCACGCTACCATAACAATATCGCTTGCCTTCAATTCCAAATCCCGATTCAAACGCATCTTCACACTCCCCTACTACTTTCTCTGCCATGCCTCTCCCACAACACCACTGAGACTCCCGCGCTCTCCTTGCCACTTGAGCAGCCGCGAAAGCTGCGTCAATCCTTGAGAGTTCCTCCACTCTTGCTCTGAAATAAAAGACATGTGCACGCACAAAGGAAGCGCTAGATGAGTGTCCAAAAACGGGCATCAGTTGTTCACCTGCAGTTAGCCTGTCAACTACTACGCAGCCCTGTTGTGCGCGCGGGGAACAAAGCCTAAAATAAAGGTGCAGTCACGCAGTTGCGAGTACTTGGACAATTTTAGTGACCACTTGTTTTTTTTATGCACGTTTGCAAATTTACGCATGCATGAACGCTACCGTTTCTTTAATATTCTTTGTTGTTTTCGACCGAAGGACCCTTGCATGCGATTTGGAAGCACAGCCGCGAGAGCTTCTCCCCAGTTTCTGTTTTTCAGGAAAAGCATCAAAGCTTCCAGCACAGAGTTTACGTTCAACACCACCCGCTGTTTCTCAGGCAGAAACGTCTGAATTAACGCATAAACAAAAATGCGAATAAAAATACATGTGAAGCCACTCCAAACAAAAAATCGAAACTTGAGAGACGCATTTACACCGTCTAAGCAACAGAACGGCTTAAGAATGGGAGCTTCAGTGTTCACAGACCTTGAACGGTAGCTTCCGGCACGTCAGACCGAGCTCTTCTGCCTGTGAAAAGCTCAAACCCTGAAACGAACATCGGCACAACTTTGCTCCTTTTGCACTGCTGGTATTGCTTGTGTCTCTTAATGCCGCTGCTGTTGGTGCTGTTGCTTCTGGCATTGCTGCTGTGGTAAAGAAGCAGATATTCTCTCACTTTGCTGATAGTCCTGTCTACTAAACCTCCAATAACGAAAACCTTTGAGGGGTCGACATCCAACAACTCCTGCAAAATGTCACAAGTTTTAGACCGTAGGCGAAACAATGGAAGATGCATCTAAATCAAGCCCAACGCAACTCCTTATGAGCCCTATTGCTCAGTAACACCAAACTCTAAACCTACTACTTAAAGGTGTACCATCTGTTTTATAGTAAGCTGACCTCGGAAGCATCCGGCGAAAGGACAACTATTTCATCAGGGGAAAAACACTGCCAATAGGGTTCCTCGTGTCTGTGCACCTGAACAACGAACAGTAAACGTAAGCCCTAAACTAGCATCACAATCCAAGCGCAGAGCAACCTTTTTGACAGTAACAAACATCTAGTCACAGCTACATGTCCTCCACCCCGCACAAAAGGCATCATCTGGCAAGCACGCATCCGCATCACTATCCTCTCAGCAGCAATATAACAGTAGCAATACCAGCAACAGTGAAAAGAACCAGTGCACTTACCAGCCACGAGTTCCCAGCGAAGAGGTTCTCGCATGCAACACGGCACGGACTGCCTTCAACGAAGGAAGACAAATGAAGTTGAATCTGTGCAGCAGCAGAAACAGCATCATAAAGGCGGCAGCAGCATGGGAGTAGCTCAAGAACATTTGTTCTGCAGGTAAGCATGATAAGATACAGAAAAACCTATTGACAATCCCACCTTTGTGTCCTTCGTCCTCTTCACGTGGTGATAGCTCAGAAACAGCTGCTTGGCGAGGCTCCGGATTTCCTAAAAATATCGGCAGAAAAGGCAGAAGCAAAGACAATATGCATTTATTTCATCTGGTGTCTTCTTCATAGTCCTCCTTCTTTATTCATGGCTCTGCACCAACAGCAGCAGTGGCCAGACGATAGCTCCGCCAGCGACAACCCCACCGACAGCTCACTTTGTCTTGCATTGTTGAATCAAACGAACAATTGAAGCAAATCCGAACACCATCCTTCATGCACTCCTCTAGATGCACCTGGACATTCCAAGACGTAGCAGCAGCTGTAGTATCAAGATATTCTCCAGTAGCATCAGTAGCAGCAACCTCGCTAAAGGCACGCTTACCAAAACAAAGGTGCTGCTTCCCTACCCTGTCCTTGGATCCACGTGTACAGTCATAGTCTGAGACTGGACTAATATATCAGTACCCAAATGCGCGCGGCTGTCTACGGTTCCCCGTTGAGGCCTCAACTACCCACCTGGAATGCTTCTTTCTCCTTTTGCAGCCGTTCCTTATGGGCCTTCATAGCGGCCGATTTATCCTCTGCAGAAAATAAAACAGTACCCACTAACACTGAACTATTTCGTGTAGATTCCATTCACTTGTCTCTACAGTTCGCCATGCCTCCAATCAATTAAGGGTCTCCCAATTTAGTTACTCCCCTCGTTCCTACTGACACTACTGCTGAAGTCGCAGTCTCTTTCAGCCGCAGTCTCTTTGATTTACTCTTGCACTTTTTGTGATCATGCAGGTAACAATCTCACCACTAGAAACAAGCCCTTCAAATATTTGCTCGTTTCTTTTCTTCCGTCGCTTTCTTCTCTCTTCCGGCCGTTGTTGTCTCTTCTTTTGACGATAATTTTCGCGTGTGAGCAGCTTCTTCTGAGATCGAGGGAGTCGCCGCTGCTCATGCTCCTCGTGCTGCTCTTGGTATCCGTCCCCCCGTTCCTGTTGCTCCTCCTGCTCCTCCCGCTCCTGATGCTCCTGCTCAGGCGCCTGTTGTTGCAGCTGCTCCTGTAGTTGGCGCGCCTGCTGCGCATTCAGCCCCCCTTCTGTTGTTGCTGCAGCCCCTGTCGCCGCTGCAGCAACATCAGTCAGTGCTAACTCGTCTTTCTTGGATCTAGGCAGGCCCCGTTCCAAGCCTCCAGTGCAGCTGCAGCTGCTGCAGCTGCTGCTGGGTCCTGCTGCTGTTGAAGCTGAAGCTGCTGCCTTAGCTGCATCTGCTGCTGCAGCTGCTCCTGCATTTGCTGCTGCGCAGGGGATGCTGCGTACCACAGATGCTGCTGCTGCTGCTGCTGTTGTAGGAGCGGATGATAGCAGGTAGTCTGCATCATGGGGTCCATGTAAGCACCACTTGCTGCTGTCGGCCAGATGCTGCTGCCGTGCAGCAGCAACAGCTGTTGCTGCTGCTGTTGCTGCTGTTGTGCTGCAGCAACCTCCCACATGGAGCTCTGTAGCTGCATGGCCGCTGCTGCTTGCTGTGGGATATGTGCACCTGTGGCTGCCGCAGCTGCTGCCACAGCTGCAACCGCTGCTGCAGTGGGTTCCTGCTGCTGCTGCAGGAGCAACTGCTGTTGCTGTTGCTCCGGTGTGGGCGGAGGCCACGACATCAAGGGCTGTTTCGCAGGCGGCGTCTGCGGGGGCTTCGCAACAACCGGCACTGCCGGCACTGCCGGCACTGCAGGCACCGCCTGCACCGCCGGCACTGCCGGCACTGCCGGCACCGCCGGCACTGCTGGTACTGCCGGCACTGCGGGCACTGCCGGCACAGCGGGTACTGGCGGCACAGAGGGCACTGATGGCACTGCGGGGACTGCCGGCACTGCTGGCACTGCCGGCA
>NW_013542053.1:179378-278693 GCF_000499545.2 Eimeria tenella
CCGGCACTGCTGGTACTGCCGGCACAGTGGGCACTGCCGGCACAGTGGGTACTGGCGGCACAGTGGGCACTGGTGGCACTGCGGGTACTGCCGGCACTGCTGGCACTGCCGGCACCGGTGGCACTGCCGGGACAGGCGGGACTGCGGGGACTGCGGGGACTGCGGGGACTGCCGGCTCTGGCGGGGGAGGCGGCGGCGGCGGCGGTGCAGGCACGCACGGCCTCATTGGAGTGGGCAGCAGTGGCGGCAAAGACCCCAGCAGCCCCTGCTGCTGCGAAATTGCCCTGGGCAGCAGCGGCGGAGGGGGCGGTGTCGTTGGAGGCGCTGGGGGAGGCTTCGGCAGCCCCATGAGGTGCTTTGGCGCAGGGCCCATGAGAGATGGCTTTTTGCTCGCTGCTTGTGCTGCTGCAGCACGGGGCAGCAGCCGACCTCGGCCAGGACTCAATGGAACCCCTTCCGTCGTAGCCGCAGCAGTCGTGGCTGAGAGCGCTGGCTGGACTTTCAGCGTCTCCAGCAGCGGCGGCAGAGGCACCTCGCCCTTGCTCGTGCTGCCGCACACCGGCTGCTGCTGCTGTAGGTGCTGCTGCTGATTCAGGACGCCATAATGCAGCAGAGGGTTGGGGGGCAGCGGCAGCAGAGGTGGCAGATCTGAAGGGTTCTGTGGGGGCGCCCGTGGGGCCGTACTCTTCACTTGCTGCTGCTGTTTCTGTTGTTGTTGTTGCTGCTGCTGAGCATTGGCTCTGGCGCAGGACGGAGACGACTGGGATGTCGCTAACTTCTTGTGGGGTGGAGCCCCCTCCTCTGTTTGGGGACAATTCGGTGTGTCTGCTGTTGCCGGCGAGTCCACAAGAGCTGCTGCCGCAGCCGCTGCTGCCGTTGCTGCTGCCCGTTGGTCCCCCTCTCTCTCTTCCTCCGCTTCCCTCTCCTCCTGATGTGGCGGTTGCCATCCGGGTCCCCCTTCGTGTGTTGCTGCCTCACAGGGGGCTCCCCTGACAGGAAAGAGCTGGTCGAGGCTTTGGGTGTCGCTGAGCAGTTCGGAGGTGAGAGAGAGCGGCAGCATTTCCCCACTTATTCAGTTCATGCCTGAAGTGGCCAGTGGTCCAGAAGGGACAGCAGGGGTGCTGCAGTGTTAGTTCTCAAGTGAACCACAAAGAGACGAGAGTAAGACAGGCTAGAATGCGTGAAGCGAAGCGGCCATGCGGGCTACCTTGCTAAGCCCCAGATTCGGCCTCTTGCAGCAGAACAAAACTACCAACGAAGAATGCAATCAAAAGCAGATTATAGAGGCCCTGAGCTGGGTGAAACACTGCAGCAGCTGCTGTTGAGGGCCAGTTCTACGCTAGCCTTGCTAAGGGTGGCTCACCGCTCTTTCGGGAAAAGGAAAAAAGAAACTTGAAAACAGAAAAAAAGAAAAAGGTGAAAAGGGAAACACAAGACAGACACTCTGATACGTTGGTTGCATGCAAACAGGAATGCCCAGATTACTAGTAACTGAGCAAAAGACGGGTGTCAACGGACTGGAGAGCAACGTGGGGTGCAAACGTCGGTCCCCTAAGCCCACGCAAAGTAATGAAAAAAGCAGCGGGATCCTTTTTTCACATTCTTTTATATAGTTGGAAAGCGACTCAACCGAGCTTTTCCCTTCTGACGATGGGCTTGGGGCTGCCCGCCGAGCTGAAACCCCACCCCGCATTGCATGCGGTCCGTAATCTAACTTGCAATTAATGTTATCTAAACATATCTAGCTTCACTCCTTTGTGGTTGTAGCCTGCTATATAGCAGAGGGGCAAAAGACGAAGTCCGCATTGCAGTAGCACCCGGGCAAACTTGGGCGCCTGAGCGGCCGCAGAAGGACCGGTCGCGGTTGGCAAGTATAGACGGGACGTTGTCGATTGTTTGGTTGCTTCATTAGTAACGAAGTGACAATGATTAAGGTGAAGAAGAGGAAGAACGGGATCGCTGCTGCGGCGAAGCCACTTTCTGTCGATACACCCGACGGAAAACACAAGGCAAAGCGAAGTTCTAGTGCACCCCAGTCACTTTCATCTCCTTCCCAACCTCGAAAGAAGGCCAAGAGCACACCTACCACTGCTGAAAAGGCCAAGGGCTGCCCACAAGCACCGGCAGCCTCCGCGCCCACCGTAATCAAAATAGGGAGTGGCGGCGTTGTGGACTGCCAGGCTTTGGAAAAGGCGGTGAAAGCACTATGCCGGCATGTGCAAAAGCTTCAGGAGAAAGAAGAAGTGCCAGATCTACTTGCCATGAACAGCGGTCCCACAGTTAGTTTGATGTTTTCTACGCAGAATATACCGGTCAAGCAACGGATCTATCCCCATCTGATGTGAGTTTCGATTTCCGAAATCTTTTTTTGATATCAGATCATAGCAGCCAGAATTGGAAAAGCTTTTTCAGCTTCACTTGGGGCTTTTTTGATGATGATAATTTTCAGTGCATTGAGCACTATTGAAGCAAACAGGTATTCACGCACGTGAGCAAGTACTGCTTGCATTATGCGATTTCTTTTTGTGTGT
Source organism: Eimeria tenella (assembly GCF_000499545.2). Taxonomy (NCBI): domain Eukaryota; phylum Apicomplexa; class Conoidasida; order Eucoccidiorida; family Eimeriidae; genus Eimeria; species Eimeria tenella. Next base: position 181,910 of record NW_013542053.1, read on the forward strand.
CTGCTCTCGTGTGTTTAGTGAGTTGCCCCACAGCCCTTTGGCTTCAAACAGTGAAGTATGCCTGATAGTGCGCGACCCCCAGCGCAAGTGGAAGGACCTCGTTGCATCTCTCCCATCTTTGTCCTCGGTTTCAAAAGTTATTTCTTACAAAAAACTGCCGAAGAAGTTTCCACAGTTCGCAGACCGCAGGGCGCTCTGCGCTGCGTACGACCTGTTCGTTGTCGACACCAGAGTCAAGGAGAAAACGTACAATAGTCTTGGCAAGGTGTTCTTCGCAGCCAACAAGTAAATAAATGCACTGTTTGAGTCAAGTGATGCGTGGGCCTGCTTCTGTTGTTGGGAACTACAGTTATCTGCTGTGGTTGAGGTTGTGTATGTTAGTTTACTTGCAGCAGCAGCGGTCCTAAAGTTGGCGTAATTTGCATGTTTAGTTTTGGTGCTGCACTTTCGTTGCGTAGCTATAGCAGTAGAACATATCTGGCTCTAGTTAGCTGTCAAGCAATTGGCGGTATGAGGAGTGAGGCAAGTGGGTTGTTCCAGATCACAGCTTCTTCTACAGTTTCCTTTTTGTGTCCTTTGTGAGCAGACTACCGCTTCCTATTCGCGTTGGGTCGACCACACTGGAAAGAGAAGTGGGGAGGGCGCTGCGCAGCACAGCGCTGGTGATTAAAAGAGGCCCTTCCCTTGCTATTCGCATTGGCAGGGCCTTGAGTAACCCTGACCATCTTTACGAAAATGCAGTGGCAGCCATCAAGGGGGTGGCAGATTTCTTCCAAATGAATCATCAGTGGAAAAATACGATCACAACTATTCATATTCAAGCCACCGATACACCTGCCCTGCCAATTTACCTGCATCCCAAGTACGCGGAGGCTGCAGAGTACTACAGGACTACAGCGCCACCTGCCAACAATGCAGAGCCGAAGAGAGGCGAAGGTGAAAAAACAAAAACGGGAAAGGAAAAAGCGTCGGCAGTAGTCCACAAAGTCAAAGATGATCGCAAGATAAAGAGTGGCGCTGCAGTAAAAGAGGGGAAAGACAATGCAAGCAAAGTAGCCAAGAAGCCAATCACCAAGGACAAAAAAGAAAAGAAACGCAAAGCGAGGCACTGAATGCCCGCTGCCCCCTTGGCCAGCCTTTGCCTAACATGATCATGAACTGCTCTTGGCTCCCTTAGCCTTGTCGACTTCTTTAAAGTATATTTTGCTGCTTGGCTGATGACACGAAGAGAACAAGTCTTAGTTCTGGAGGGGAGCCAACGATTATGTAGTGGAATTTTCTATCGAAACGCATGTTACTCAGGGGTAAGAGGCTTGATATTGAGTTTCGCCAGACTCGCTGGCGTAGAAGGACAATGCTGCCAGTTGCACTTAGTGGAGTGTAGCATGAGGTGGCGAGAACGGAGAGTGAGCGAAGCGGGTGCAGTGTAGGCAAGGAACATTTAGTTTGGTGAGGGGGTGGCTTTGGCTAAGCGAAGCAAATTATTCATTTCATCCAATACTTCTGAAGCAACTGGAGCTGACAACTGGGGGAGGACAATGAGAATGAGTTCAGTATAATGGTGTCCGAGCTGATGTAGGACTGGCCGTCGTTTCTCGTTTAAATTAATTTTTAAGGTTGAGATTTGACAAGATATTTAGCGAAGTTAGGTTCACTGCCGTGGCTGCGCAAGCCCGCTACATTTTCGCGGTCACCACCCGGTGACCACTGGTCCCCTCGGCTGGCTTAGGCCAGGTGAGCGGGCATTTCACTTTCACTCTTAAACCCAACAAAAACCCTTGTTGTTTAGTTTTTAGAACATACATTTTTATATCGCATTTAATTTGGAGAAATAGATATCAATACCGGGAGCCTCTCTGGCGACGTGTTGGCACCGTCTGCTTCTCAAGACACGCAGTTCAACGCAGCCGTCAACATTGAGCTTAAGGTCTTTACCCTAGTTTCCTGCCCCACATATAAAAGAGAATGGGACCCGCAGCAAAGCTACAAGTAGCCTCTGGCGTTCAGGCTGCCGTGCGACCGCACAAGTGTGAGACATGTCTAAGAAGCCCGTTAGTTTTATGGTCTTCCGCTGCACTCCCTCTTTGAAACCCTTTTACGAAAGCAGTTGAATAAATGCAAAAGGAGCAGAATTTCATACAATTGGAATGCGCGCAGGGGATGCGTTGACGCGAAGGCGCTAGTGGCATTTTTCATGGTGAAGCAGCGCAGCGTCCGTGAAGTGATCAAGAAGTGGCCATGGAAATAATTGCTGATGTGGTGGTTACAGCATTATACTGTGTATCTAAACGGAGTATCAACAAGTTCATGTGTGCGTGCGCCTTGCGGGTTCAGTGCTGGATGGCATATCATTTCTTGAGATCAATAAGGACCTGTCTGGCCGCGAGGAACAGCTGCGACAACATATACGAAACGTCTGTGAGACGCAGATCCGCCCCATCGCTGCTAAGCTGTGGGATTCATCTACATTCGAGAAGCGCTTCATTCAAGCGTGTAAAGACATGGGACCTGCAGGGCTACAAATTGAGGGGTTTGGTGAGCCATAGCAAACCTTGCCACTGGCTGGTGTCGGAAGATCCCCGGCTTGTCTTCCAGGTTCTTCATTTGTTTTAATTTTTTCTTGCTGGATTTCTATCTAATTGTTTTGTCGTGCGTAGCTTTGGTCTTAAGACCCAAAGCGCACCTTTAGTATTACATGCTGGGCGTTCCTCGTTTTCCACTGCTGCTGGTGTAGGCTGCGCAGGTTTGACAAACACGGAGGCTACTTTGGCAGTGATGGAGATGGCGAGGGTGGACGCATCTTTGGCTACGTTTGCTGTCGTGCATTCGGGGCTAGCTATGCGCTCTATTGCTGTAGCAGGGACCCGAAAGCAGCAACAGCATTGGCTCCCCCAGGCAGGCTCCCACCCTCCCCGTTGCTCTGTTTCATCTCTCTATTCACATGCAGTGTCTGCATCACGTTTGGCGCCTGCAGTTGCCATACACAGAAACTGAATGTATAAGATCAATTATATGGATAGTTGTCCCACTTGAGTTCCACCTGTGGCACAGATGGCCCGCTGGGAAAAGATCGGCTGTTTTGCCTTGACTGAACCTGGACACGGAAGCGACGCTGGGGGCTTGGGGACCACGGCGAAACGGACTGAAGGTGGCTACATTTTAAATGGAAGGAAACGGTGGATTGGCAATGCAACTATTTGTGATGTGGCGGTTGTGTGGGCGAGAGATCTAGACACGGGAAAGATCGAAGGCTTTCTCGTGGTATGTGTCGTTTGCAAAACTTGCTGAACATGATCCTGTTTTGAGAGTTCCACTTGTAAGGTAGTGATGTTTTCACGCTTTTGCAATTTGTGTATTAGTCCAGCAGCCCGCACGTGTATGCATCCTGAAGCGCTCTACTTCTACATACTGAATGCCCGGTTTCTGTCTTTTTGTCCTTTCGATCTTAAGGAAAAGAGCTTTAGGGGCTTCAAAACTGCTGCAATAAAGGAGAAAGCATGCCTCCGGAGTGTAGAGAACGCCGACATTTGGCTGAGTGATTGCTTCGTTCCTGATTCCCATAAAATGAAGCCTGGTGGATTTACGGGCAACACCAAACTTGTACTTGAGTCCTCACGGGCCCTGGTTGCAGCTGCTTGCTCGGGACTACTGATGGGTAAGTCCATTTTGACTGAATGTCGGTCGTAGCGGGCACTACTTATCCCCCCTAAGCTCCTTCCGATTAAGCCACGAGGGGCAATGGGCCGCAACAAAAGAACAGTGGCAGTACCGGTTTAACAGTGTTGCTGTAAGGCTTGCCGGCGATTACTGTTGAATGCATGCAGGAGCATACGATGCAGCTCTGCAGTATTGTAGTTCAAGACAGCAGTTCGGAAGGCCCTTGACGGGCTTCCAGCTCGTGCAGGAAAGGCTTATGAGAGCCATAGGGCTCGCTCACGTGAGCGGCGCAGCAAGCATGTTTTCACAAGCAAAGCGTGTAGCTCTATTTCACCAACTTGCAAATATAGCTATTGGAAGTGCAACCAGTGCAACTTGTTGTTGCTCTCAAGACAATTCAGCCACGCTCAATGCAACGACGTCCACACTCTGTTGCGGCAACACTGCTGATTACAGTCACCATTCATTATGCGTATGTAACGCACAGGCAGTGCACATTGTAGGATATCGACAAACTCGGTTATACATTTGATTAATGTGCATGCCCCCCAATTTCCATGCGTCTGCAATTTCTTATTTGGACACTATGAATTGGTTCAGAACTTTTCTTACCTTTTACCAACATGTGAAGACGTGACAAACAGCATAGCTGTTGAGATTTGCATGATATTCGTACAGGGTTGCGTCACGCTGTCTATTAATATGGCGAGACGGATGGACGAGGGTCGGAACTCGATGGCTCTTGTGGCTCTTGTGAAGGCCACAACATCTCGACTAGCAAGAGAAGGAACACAGCTCTGTCGAGAAGTGATGGGTGGAAATGGTATACTGCTCGAGAACGGCGCAGCCAAAGCCTTAGCAGATATAGAGGTATGTGAATGGTAGCGGTCAGGACCGTTGAGTGTTTGACCAAAGGCCCGATTGTGTGGTGCGTGCACACACAAACACATGAAGGCGAGAGACGAGCGATAGACGTAGCCACTTCTGAACTTTTTACTCGCCGGGGTCCGCTTGCAGCCTCACTCGCTGCAATGCCCTGCCATGACAAAGGTGCTGGGTGACTTATTAGCCTGTGGCACTGTTCTGCCTGCCTCTGCTCCCTCTACGTTTGTTGATAGGCTATGTACACTTACGAAGGAACATACGACATAAATATGCTCATAGCTGGACGTGCAGCTACCGGCATAAGTGCATTTACTTGATTATCATTCATAGAAGTTCTGTCATCTGTACACTGGGTACAGTGGGCCGTCCAGGAATGAGGACCCGTTGCTTGAAAACTTTTATTTATCACATTTTGAGCGCTACCTTGACGTACAGGGAGATACTCTGCGCCTGCTCTTTAAGCTATATCTGAGAAGACAAATAGTGCTGAACGATTTTCCTCGAACTCAGCGTGAAGTGCAACAGCAATAGGCTCTATACTGTTTAGTGCTCCTGTGAAAGCTGTCATATTTTATGCTTTCTGTCCAGCACGATGTACTTGGGGTAGCTTTTTGAGTATTTCAGTACTTAGTCACTTCAACAGAGTACCCTGGTAAACAAAGTATCCACTAGCATCCCAGTTTGCAAAGCCTTGATTGGGGCGCCCTGATGAAGGACGTAAGGGGGGAGAGTCAAAGGCTAAATGCGCCTCTAGCACCCATTACTACAATACTGTGGCGTTTTCGCACCGCCGATTCCTTATTGATCTACTCAAAGTCGGACGCGACTGCAAGGAGGAGGCGCAGGCGAATTTTATTTGTGGCCGTGGGTTGGGTGCACGCTAGTGAAACATGAATTTACAATTTCTCAAGTTTACCTAAGTTTATATATACAGCTTTTTTCCGCTTTTACGACATCCTGGGTATGGCTAGTAATTCTTGATATGTTGCAAACATTATAGTTAGGGCCACGTGACGCCTGAGAAACACCAAGCAGCGCCAGTCTCGTCCATTGGTCAACCTTGAAAGACTTGCGGTTTTAACACTCTGTGCCATAATAATATTCAGACCGCGGTGAAGGGCTTCCGTTTTCTTACTTGAACGCGCTGAGTGGAAGAGACCTTTCCTGCTTTCACGACACGTCCGCAGCAGCTGGCCTCAAAGGTAGGTCCTTCGGCTATTACCGCCCTCATTTTCATATCAGATTAATTTAAAAAAACAAAAAACCGCCTTAATTGTGGCATTTATTAGTGGCGGTCGTCATCACATGACCAGGATGCTGGCATGCGCTGGTCTATGCTGCGCTACTGGCATGTAGTATGCAATTCTGCTAATGACTGCTGATTGTCACGCTTTGTTTCAGTATATATTTCATTTAACATGATCATGGCCTATTAAAAGGCAGAGTCTTTTTGGAATCCTTGTAGAACTGTCCACACGGCATCACTAAAGTTCGAGAGATTGGAGCCCATCGACACCAAATTGGCGGCCCAGCGGTGGGACACACGACAATGGACCATCAGTAGAGTTTATACACTATGATGGGCCATTTGCTGCACATGCATAATTGTTTTCTTCTTTCTTTCATTTTTTCCGTCAGCTTAAACTTTTGGGTCTCACCCTTAGTTCTATTTCGTCAACAGGATGCCAGGGCCTGAGGTGTTCCTGAACATCTACAAAATACACGGCTCACCCGATTGGTGCTCCCCTTGTGGTCTCTACCACACGAGTAAGGACCTGCTTAAATTCAAGGGTCTTATTTGTATCCTGGCTTTTGTATTTTCTACGGGATTTTCCAGCTTGCCGCCTTGAACCCTCCGCGACCCGGAATCTTGGTGCCTCATCGAATTAGAGCCTGTTCCACTGCAGCTGGTCTAGTGTGGAGCTCTGATTTCATTAGGGAGGGAAGCCTCTTTGTTGTGGCAAAGAAGCTTTATGGAGGCCCCTCGTGAAATTCCCCCATTTGTTGTTGGTGTATCTCACCTGCACTGGTCATACGATAATACGACCGGCACAAGTGATGTGTAGGTGCCGAACTCGTCCACATGACGCTGCAGTACAGAAGTGGCACAATGCAGAAATTTTGTTAGTCCATCTCATTTGTCTTTGGGTCTGTTGTGTTCCATCAGGCGTGCAAATTGGGGAGCTAGAGTACAGTTTCGGGGAGGATTCTGGAGTGATGTGCTCTGAACACAATCCTCGTATTGACGGCATCCACAGCTTTTTGGATGGGACGTACGAATACAGCTTACATATGGGCGCCTGCAATTTGTCGGTTCCTGAGCTCCACAAAGTCATCTCAAGCCTGCAGAAGTCCTTTCCTGGCAGCTCTTACGACCTCATACGAAACAACTGCAACCACTTTAGCGACGCCCTTCTCAAGTCCATTGTCGGCAGAGGAATTCCTCCTCATATTAATCGCGCGAGCAGATACGGCCAGTGGCTAGGGTAAGGATCAGCACGTGCTCCCAGCTTTACCGTGCGTTTTCTACTGTGTCTGAGTAATTATTCTTACAGGAGAGTAAACACGCATGAGCAAGATTTACGCAGCAGCTTAGCTAGTGATGTTCTGCTTTTTCTGACACTCAGTGGTAGCGGAACGGCTCCTTTGGAGGATCGGATAATGTTGTGCTCTGTAGTTCAGTCGCTCACTGCAGGCTTTTCAAGCGTACACTTCCCGAAAAGTGTTTATTCTTCGACTATTGAGAAGTAAAATGCGCCCTCTAATAATGTTTGGCTGCTCGCATCCACGTCTTGTTTGAATATTACTGTTGGGGCTGACTTGTAATTGTGGTGGACCCGGATAATTGTGCTCTGCCGCTTCTATACTACCTTCTCTTTCCTGTATTTCCGCCTTCTCGTATGTTAATTGCATACATACTGCTCATTAAAATGCATAGGCTCAGCTTATCAGGCTCGCAGTTTTTTGCACTCAGACACGCTGACTCGCATGTTCTTTAATCGTGATGCTCTGCCCTCTTTTTCAGTTGCCTCCTGCCTCAAAGTAGTGGAAACACCTCGGAGCACAATCCCAAGACTCTCAGCTCAGCACCAAGCGAACTTTTTACGGGAGTATTTGGCGGTCAAGGCCACCGGCTAGGAGGGCCGCAGGGTGGCGGCATAGGGGAGTATGGCATTGGGATGGTTAAAAAGCTTATCTACATGGCTAATTGTTTTAAGCAGGAAGCTCCGAGTATTGAGGATGAGTTCGGAGCCGAAGGTGAGTACTAAGCCATTTCGGGAGTCCGAGTATTTCAGCTCCTTGTTACAGATGTATGACTTTTCTTAGATTGTATCCCTTTGACTTTATTCTGGCTCTTTTCCTCTTGCTATTACCTCAGGATGCCGGAGTAGTCATTCATTTCTCTCCGAAGCGGCACAAGATCGTATGAGACGGCAACTGTCGCACAAAAGGTCCTTCTGTTGAGGCCTATCCGTTGCAGCAATTGGCCACTTGCCTTTCTCGTATAATTTTGCATCGATGCTGCAGCGGCTCCCAGCTTTCAATTCGTGTATGGGCCTGCCTTTGCAAAACAAGAGGCATATTGCTCCTCTGGTATGCTGGGGCACTGCTCCATCTTCAATTTTTGAACTGGTGAAACGAGCAGCAAAACCCTCACCTCTAGACCGCCTCCGTTTTTTTACAGAAAACTCCTCAAACATTTTGAAGAGTCGCATTTGAGCAACGGCTAGCCGCAGGATGACGTGAAGATAAAACTTGATAAACAGAGGGGCAGAATGCCCTCACCGAGAGGAATTGTCCCCTTTTGCAGCCTGCCCGTAGACTTCGCACTATTGCTTTCTATGGCAGTTCAGCAAGGCGTGACGACGTGCCTGTATCTGTCCATAGGTTTGCCACAGTTTAAAATTATGTTCCTCTAAACTTTCGCAAGGTATGTAGAGTCCAGAAACCCGTAACATGCAGCACACTAGTGAAAAAGCGGTCGGTAGCCGACAGCGTACTATAGCATTGTTGCCGTTCCCACAGTGCCGGAAGCCTGGACTGAATTATTCTCCTTTCTTAGCGTTCAGTAGTAAATAAGTTGGTCTAAATATATGCAGAAATGGGACACCTTTGACATCTAACGTCACGCTGTGTTGGGCAGCAGTTCCCAATCGTACAGAAGTGGCTCAAGGGCGAGTCCGGCAGGCACCAATACACGGGGGCGACTACATATATATTAATTGAGATGTATACCAGCAGCAGAAAGTCTAAACATTAATTCAATATATAGTCACCTGGAGCGATGCACTAACGGGCATAGTAATATAGGGCCAAGTGGGCCAGTCCAGAGCAGAGGCACCTGTGCTGCGATTGTGTGGAAGCGGAAGCACAGATGCTTCCAGTAGTGTTCAGAAAACCAGAACAAAAGTGATATCAAAGGTTCAACACTTCAATCTAGGCGCTCCAGATCCGATTACAGTGGGGTAGGGGACTGCCTGTCAATGGGTCTTCGAGTCCTAGTGTTGCGGCGTCACATAGCAGTACGCGCAGCTTTGTAATTTATAAAACGAAACTTGTAGGCCCTTAATCTCGTTAAAACTGCCAAACTGTCATATTTGTCCTCTTGTCCCCGTATGATCGCGGGGTTTACGTGAGGAAGCAAAGCACATTGCAGGAGAGGGGCCCCCGGGGCCCCCTGTTGAACTTAAGGGCCTCATGGCCTCTTTAATTGCAGCAGCACTGGCGCTGAGGGCCGCTGCGGGCCGAACTGGTACTGGGCCTCTTGCAGCAACACACGGGCACTCCTCAACGGAGCAGACAGAGAAGCAGCTGCCGCAGCAGCAGCAGCAGCAGCCGCAGCCACAGGCACGACAGAGGCCACGGCACCAACGCGGCGAACAAGAGCATCAGGGGCAGAGCAAAAAGAAAAGGCGACGGCTCAATCAGCAGCAACAAGAAAAATCACAGCAGCAAAGCCAGCTGCAGAAGGAGCAGCAACAACGAAAGCAACACCAACAACATCACAAACAAAAGCAGCAGCAGGAACAGAAGTACCGACAGAAGCAGCAGCATCCGCAACAGCAGGCACTCCAGCAAGAGGCAGTCGACACCGCTGCAGCACATGGATTGAAACGTTCCGCAGGTTACGGCGACAGTGGAAAGCGGAAAAAACGCAAAGGACGAGGGGCCCCACGGGCTGAAGGTGCTGTTTCCGGCACCCCAGCTGATGTGGAGCATGCACAGAATGTGCATGCAGTAGCGAGAGTGCAGCAACAGCAGCAGAATAGCCACATAGATCGAGACCAACTCCAGGTTGCAGAAGAGCAACCCCTGGTGCAACAGCGTATTCCGCAGCAGGATCAACTGGCGCCACCGCGGCAGCAAGGACCTTCACTATCTCCCCAACAGCAGCATGGGCCTGAGCTTGTGGAGCATAAGCAACCTATACACCGGACATCACTGCAGGCAGAGTCACAGGAGCAGCAGCAAGTAGTGAAGCAGCAGTGTCTGCAGCAAGTGCCGCCACCGGATAAATGCCAAGCTGAAGGGCAGCAGCTACAGCGGCAGCAGCAGCATGGGCACAATGATACGCTTCGAAAGGCACAGAGCAGCGGCGAACAGCATCCAATTCCTAGAGCCTTAGACCCCTCAAGGGGACTGTGTATCGTCCAGCAGCAGCAGTTACAACAACAGCGAGGGCCACAACAGCAAGGACAGCAGCAGAAGCAACAGCGGATAGAGCAGCAACAGAATTTTCAAGCGCAGCTGTGTAGTCGTGCTCTCTTCACCCCGCAGCAAACGGAATCATTGCAGCAGGGCTTGCTGGTATTCCAGCAGGAAGCAGCAGCAGCACCTACGCCAGCAGCAGCAGCAGCAGCAAGAGGCAAAGCAACAGTACTGCTTCTGGGAGCATCAGCGAGGCGTTTAGCGGCTGTCGCACCGCGTCTAGCTGCCGCATTCTCGTGAGACTTTAGTTGTTACATTAAATCTTTGGAGCAACAACAGGTGTAGGAACCCCATCTGCCTGAAGTGATGGTATTGGGACGTCACTTTGTTTGTGTATGATGTCTACTTCTTTAGGCGACGTGCAGCAGACGTTGCTCAGCATTACGGCATCGGTAACTCAGACAATATGCAATGCCAGTGTAGTCACCACCCTAGTGTTACTTTTGAGCCCCTTTCCTCTAGTTAGCATTACCTCGCTTGCTCCTATATGTTGGTAAATCGAGGGACTCCCACTGCATTCCTATGATCGCATCTGTTGTTGCTGCTTCTGCCGCTGCTTCTTATGTGTCTGCGGTGCAGAGGTAGATCCCAAGGCAAAACAGGGTCTATGTGCTGGGTGTGGCGTTCCTTTAGTGCCATTTTTGACATCATGCATATTTACGCGGTCCCTTCCACGTGGGTCTTTTCGTCGCCGAAGTGAGAACGAGCTACAGGCGAATTTCGTTTTTGCGCCTCTAGGGCTTATTCCGGGTATATTCCGGGAGTACTTACACTCCGAAGCTGGTTGAAGTGATCTTTGAATTAGTCCTGAACAGCGGAGATGGCTTCACTTGAGCGAATGGGGTTTAGGGATATCGGCAACTGATGCTGCTACTTGTATGCGTCGCAGTGAATCAGTGTACAAAAGAGCATCTGATGCTGCAGCTTCAGGCAACGGTTCCCGGGGGCCAAGTTCCTCCTTATGCGGCTGAGGCAGTCAGGCCTCTCGCCGTCTCCTCATCTATGGTAATAATTATTAGGGCCTTCTTCTTAGCATTATTGGGCGTCTTTGGGGACACAGACGGGTCTATCAGTCTTAAAAGCACGGCACAACATTCGAGGCTCTCAATGGTATGCGTCTTGTTGGTTGTGGCATGCCATCAGGTGGCAGTGTGCAAACTGTGTGGCCACAAAGCCCAAACTCCGATTGGGCAGCTAAGGAACAAGGGGAAGGCACAACAACAACAGCAGCACTTGAAACAAACCCTGCAGCAGCTCCAGCTGGACAGCGCGGCAAGGGGATCAAATTTCAACCGGCAGAAGAAACCTCGAGAGGAGAGATCTGCTTCACGATTTTTTGATCAGCATCAGCAGCGTCAGCAGCATCAGCAGCATCAAACGATGCAACAGCTGATGCATGGACAGTGCCTTGAAGAACAGCATGAGTTACTCGAAGACCAGGCGCTGCGACAGCAGCAGCAGCCTCAGCGAATAGAGCATAACCAGTGTCAGCAACAGCGGTATAGATCAGAGCAGTTCCATTATGCCAGTCAGCAGCAGCTACGGCAATCGCGAGAACAGCAAGCGCGGCCCCTGGTTCATCAATTGACGCAGAAACAGCTACCAGAGCAGCAGCTGCCAGAGGAGCAGCAACAAAAGCAGCACTTGTCCGGCGAGCAGCAGCAGTGCAGACCGAGCGTGAGGCACGACGCTTTTTCTAAGCCTGGTGCCTGTGAAGCGAGGTCAAATACACTGTGTGTTGTTGAATGTACCGTAATGCATGCCGCGACACGGGAACCCAGAAGGATAGCACTGGACGAAGGTAGTAGGGAAAACAAGGAGTCTTCTGGGGGCCCGTTGCCTCAGCCTTCGCAGTATTCAGCATTGTCGGGGACCCGCAGCTCACAAGATATTACTAAAAAAGAAAAAAAGGATGGCGTGTTGGGCGTTGCTAGCACCGTCAGTAAAGCTGGGGAAGGAGGGCGAGTTACGAGCGTCTATGAGGTACTTGCTGACCTTGATTTTTAACATGTCAGCTACTGCTCAAACTATAAGTGCCTCACCTCAAATCTTTTCGTCGTACTGAGGAGCTATCGCTCAGTCCTCCATTAGTGCTGATTTGGAGAGGGCATACCATGCGAAGGATCAGGCGACCGGGTAGAATTTCCTAGGGGGACAGTGGCACTTTTGTGACACTGACGATGATATTGAGTTGTCAGCGTTTTGCGAAGAGCCGAATATAGTATAGACACAAAGTGATCAATACTAGCGTGTGGGCAACTACGACTAAACACGCTTGACCACCAAGACCCACAGGTACGCACCGCAGTTAACCAGCTTAAGTGCTCACAAATGAAGCTACCTTTACTCGCAGACGAGCAAATGTTTTTAATTGAAGATTTACAATGCATGTCCTTTTGTGTCTCCGCTTTGTAGCGTGGGTGAGCAATGTAATAAGTCGCAGGTGCCGGCGTAAAGCTTCTTTGTGCTGCGTTGAAGTCAGTGCCTAGAAGGTTAAGGTGACGCTAAATTTTGATAGCTAAGGTCAGCAACCCCTACACGGAGCGCTAGCAGTCTTGAGGAGTTGCTGCATAGTGCTCCCCACGGCGGGAAGGCCCTCCCTCTAAATCCCCAAGGAGTCTGAGCTGAGATATTTCACTGCCCAGAGCGACGGAGCTGGAGATACTGTTGACTTCGAGTCAGCTATGAAGTAGTTTGATTATCTAGGCACCTCATGATGGCCCGTGACGAAGACCAGGGCCCATGACTGCAGGCAGGCAGGCCATGGTAGGGTAGTTCAGCAATTTTGCTGAAGGGAACCGTAATAAACTTTTGATTATTAGGTGGCGCTTGCTGCAGAAAAATGCTGGTTGGCCTGGCGACAACGCATTATATGTCGGCCTGAACTTGCTGCACTCGGTGCCATATTCTCCGAATGCAGCAACTTCGAGCTGACACGCGTGGGCTCGAAGCACCGGTATACTTGATAAACATCTTCTGCTCAATTGCACTCATTTCATTTGAATAATTTCAGCGAAGGGCCGGTAGCTTTGTTGGGAATGATGTGCCAGACGGCTGCTGCCTGTTACCTTTCATTTTAGATTTCAACACTAGATGACACCAGCCGCTAGACGCTATTCACAAACGGTAGATGCGAATACCATTAACACGCGGAACGTTGAATTGTTCTTTTCATCCTTTGCTATTGGTTTTGGCATATAAGCACACCACATACGACGGAGTTCCGTTGCCAGAGTGCGGCGTATTAATCGCTGCTTAACTGCAAGAACGTTATTGGACAGCAGAGGGAAGGACATACATTTTTTCTTCATATCCATCCGCTAGAGCAATCCAGGCAGCTGGCACATTATTGGAGAGCAGAGAAAAGGACACACATTTTTGAAAGGAAAAGGCTTCAGTGATCACATCGACCCGCTAGAGCAATCCAGGCAGGTGGCATGAGCAATGTCCGCGACGGCTCTTGGGCGAGCGGAGCACATAAGCGCTGTTGCAAAGGAAGATTCTCCTTGAAATACAAAATTTTAATGTACTTTTAGCCTTAAATTTATTATATTTTCCATTATGTGAACATGCAGCTGTATGTGGGACTGGTTTCAGTCAAGATCAGCCCGAGTGGTTGTGCACCGCCAAAACATTTGGTACTGCCCGGAGATCCGTGCAGCGAGGAAGATGCCTACAGCAGAAGGTGTTGCAAGCTCCATTCAAACTATAAAGAAGTCTTACCTTTTTAATATTTTTCTCCTTGAAGTTTGATGCAAAGCGCCGTTTGTTTTGTGGGAGTCCAGACGAGACGGTCACGGAGGAGCAGTTCAAAGGCGCCCAAAGTGCCGCAGGTGTCGTAGACTTGGGCGTGAAAATTAAAATCTTCGCCTTGATAGGACGCTATTTCATCCGTTTTGCGCTAGTTATGAGATTTTCATGGTTGGAAGACCATAATAGGCCCTACCAGTATACGTGGAGCGGGACAGAGCCCCAATCAGTGTTGCCTTGAAACAGCTTCATTAACCGACTAACAAAGCGCCGCTTGGTGTTAAAATTTTGATCCCAAAATGGCGATGCATGAATGTGAAGCTTATTGGCAGGATTTCCTGCGTCGACCGAATGAGCAGCGCATGTTGCAAGAGGAGCAAAGGCAACTGCAAAAGGAAACAGTAAGTTCTGTTTCGCTGCCCAGGATCCCAGCGGTCTGAGCAGGAAAAAGCGTTAGATCTGCAGTGGGACCCACAAATACTGTTGGTTGTGTATGCTGCGTCTTGTGCTGGAATCAGGCTTGTCGCATGGCAGCCGTAAAGAGTACCAAACTGGAGGAACTGGAGACTGCCTTAGCTGGGTGTACACCTGACCAGCAACGAATACTGCGGCCAATTATACAGTCTCCAGGCCTTTTGGAGCGTCTGCACGACTGCTTGCTCCGTTCAGACCACAATCCAGGCATATTTAGCAAAAGAATCGAAACAGACCAGTCGCTAGCAGCGCTCATTCTCGAGAAGGCAGAAGAATACGAGCGTCACCCTGAAGCTTGTACGTTTTCTAGGTACAGCTCTGAGCTGCCATGGGTCACCACTTCTTTTTCCCTTCTTCAGAGGAACAAATGCACTGGGAAAAAGGAAATGCCATTTGAACACTCGGCCTGCTTTGTACTGTGGTGCGTACGCAGTCAAGCGGCAAGAGCAGCAACTCAAGGAAATACATGAAGAGGCTTCGAGGCCTCTAGATGCTGCGGACCTAGACTACCTCAAACAGCGCACTTGGAGGGATCTGCCTCAGGCAGAACTCGCTGAGCGCATGTCGAAGGGAGAGATCTGCCCAAGAGATGAATGGATACCAGGTAGAGACTTCCTTGCTATGCTTGAGATGAAAAGACTAACTATTTGCTGCCGTTCTCTTCGTCTCAAGTCGATACGCTGCACTGGCCTCCAGGAAAAGAAAGGCCGGCAGAGCTACCAAATTGTCTCCGATATATATATTATGTGAAAATGCTGACATATATGAAGTGCCACGGTGAACATAAATAGGTTTCACAGTTCCTCTATGACCCAGGCATTTCTAAGGGCAAAAGGCCATTGGATGCCCCTGCCCTGGAAGAGCACCTGTCTTTCGGTGAGAGACTGGCGAGAGAAGGCCGAGAAGCCTATGCAACTGGAGATTACGATAAGGCTTTCATGAGGTTCAAACAAGGGGTTGAGCTCGTGAACTGGGTTGAGGCCAAGGATGCAGTTAGCCAAAGACGTATTGATGATATGTATTCCCTCTTCTTGAAAAATTCTGCGCAAGCTGCGCTTCAACTCGGCAAGTACCAAGAAGCTATACGTAAGATAGTAGCATATATGCAACTCTAACTGCTGTTGCGTATGCCTTTGTAGATATTCCTGCTGTTGTTGTCTTTGTGGGTACAGCATTTTGTGGAATGCAGTCGCAGTGTAGCCCGAAATGCAGGTGCTCCTATTTGTCTCTGATATATGCGAGGAGGAAATGCTGCAGATCTTAGCAAAATTGTACCATTGTTTCTCAGCTTGATGTTTACTGCAGGCGCATGCACCACAATAATTCAGGAACTAGACGAGCACGATTCGAAGGCTCGCTATCGTCGCGGTCGGGCCTACTTGTTATTAGGGATGACGAAGTGCGCAAAAGACGATTTCATGTTTATCCTAAAGAGCCCTTACTCAACCCAAGAAGGCGTCTGTGCTGCAAGGCTGGGGCTCCAGGAGCTGCGGCAGGTTTTGAATAAAAGCGAAACTGAGGCGAAATTGACAGTGTGCAGAGGCCTTGAAGGCTCACTTTTTTCCCGGGGCCGGCTGGCGGCTGCACACGTCAGGCAGCTGGGCGCTGCCGACGATCCCGACAAGTCTGATGACGACCAATTTCACTTTAGCCGCAATTACCCTGAAGACAAAACGGACTTCCATCTACCGCCGAGCAAGACCACTGCAGAGGCGGCAAACTCCTGCAATAGTGCAGATGGGCAAGGCGTCGAAAGCATCTCCAAAGCTGCAACCTGTGATGAGGCAGAGACACAGGACAAGCATACGGTGCGCTTTAACACGAACATCCATGCTGGGAGAGTATATCGGATGATAACGTCGCAGCATTGAATGGCCTAGTGTCCTGTCACAGACACAAAATTCTAATACTTAGTGTGCAAATATGGAATAGCAAAAGTGATTCAAGTGATACCCGAAGCGTTGACTACAGCGTAGATATTTGTATTTGGATACTCGATTCCCAAATTCTTCACTTGAAGCCATCAAGTCCTTGACTTCAATAGACGATTCCCTTCATTTTATTCCACTTCTATGGGACTGTTGCGCTTTTTGCCTTTTAAATTTCAGGAATATACGAAGAAAGGAGAGACGCAGGAGCTCCCACCCCTTAGTTTGGCGAAGACCCGGAGCATCCTTTTAGACTTTCTAGATGCCTATACAGTGCGTCCATCATTGTCCACTTTCATATGCCGTTCTTAAGCGTAAAAGCGACAGAAAAAATATCAAGTACCTGTTATTTCTCTTGCCATGTCGTCTGTTCCAGCCCTCCACAGCCCTATAATCAGAACCTTTCTCGCATTTACTGTACTCACTGAAGGAAAGTCAAGGGTTCGTTTTTGTGCGACAGGCGTGCTGCTATGCATGCATTTGCTTGCGTATACATTTGGACGGAAATTTTCGTCTCGAAACACCTGCATGGCCACACCTTCGCTGACACAACAGTTGCACACGACCTCCACACGCCGAGACAACTTCATTTCCTATGCTTTTTCTGCAGTCTGACCCGGTCGCAGCTGAGCTGAACGCGCTACGAAGTCTGGCAGACTTCGACTACCGGCGGGTCATCCTGAGAGCCCGCAAATATCTACCGCAAGTGCAGCAGCCCATTCTAGCTCGGCACGGGATAGTGGGGGACGACCACAGATCGAATATGAAACTGGTTGAAAAAGGCGTCTCTTATTGGAGGTTCAAAAGTCCAGAAATAGAAGAACTCACAAAAGACTGTCTTCAGGCAGTTTTCGGGGATGTGGCAGATATAGATGTCTAGTTGCTGCCACGTCTTCACTCGCTAACGACGAAGATACAATATAAAGGGAGGTACAGGGAATATTCACAAACGTAAATGGGCACAAGTAAGTGAATATTTATGCGACCGATATCAACTGTTGAAGTATCTGCAACCCAAACAACAGGCTGCGAACGAGCAAAATCAAATTATGCTACAAGAGGAGTTGCCATATCCTTCCATTCTTGCTGTCGCTGTTGCTGCTGGTAGCAACTGTCACTGCTGATGCAGCAGCTGCAACAGCAGTAAAAGTGCGCAGCTGCTGTAGCGGCAACAGACACAACAAAGAAAACCCAAGACTGCCACAGTAGCAGGTGTAATTCACGTATGTAACTGTTACGTGAAGCGAACTTGCGCATTTTTACGTTAGTTGGCACGTACAATCCCCCACCGTGTCTGCTTTATGCTGGAACCAGACCGCTTTGAAATAGCACGCAACGGAAACGACTAAAGCGAAAGAGGCACTCTGTTTAGAAGGCAGAACCGTCAACTGTCATTGCAAGAAGACAAGATGCGACCAAACGCAACCAGTGCGCAATTTCTTCCCCCACTTTTCCCATTTTGGCTTAGCTTAGGTAGAACATAAAGGAAAACAACAGTATCTGTTCTATTTCAATACGTAAATGCTTAAATGTGGAAGATCGATTTGGGAAAAGGCGGAGCGCATGCGCCGCCGAGCTAGAACAGAGCCCCAAACTCCCTGCACCCTTAACTGAGAAGATTTTACCCCCTTCCTTTGTACACGTCTTTCTTGAGTTAGTTTTGATATTTTATTGACTTGGTGCGTTCCTCCGGAGCTGCGTCAGTGTGTGCAGCCCCCAATTGAACTTACGACGCAGGTTTCTCCCCCCAGCCCCGGCTTTCCTCTCACTCCCATTTCACTGTTTGAATGTGAATCTTAGCCCATTTCTCATAGGCCTTCTGCGGCAGGTTTCTGCATGAGGCGATTTCGGGCAGGTCTGTGGGGGCCTTCAGCTTACGGGTGCGGGCCGACCTTATGCAGCCACCATCTTTTTCTTGACCCTACCGATACATCATCTTGACGGCGTCACACGCCTCCGGGGCCCCCAGGGGCCCCTTAATATGTAGTTTCAATGAGTGCCTTCGCGTCACCGTCGGGAACGGACCGCTCCATTATGGGCTCGACCAACACTGCAGGGGGCCCCACGTCCTCAGCGATTCCCACCCTAAGAGTTGCACCCCTCACAACAGATGAAGGGCCCGCGGCGAGCCGTGGACGCGCGTGCAGCATCTCAATGACGCAGGCGGCCTACGGTTTCTCAACCCAGCAGCAGCAGCAGCAACAACAACACCAGCGGAGGCCCTCAACGCAGCCATCTTCATGCATACTTGGTGCTCCGAAGGGCACGACTGCACCTCGGCCTCCCATTGGCGTCGATGGACCTGTGGACGCGTTTTTGGGTGCCTCATCAACAGGCCCCGCAAATGGGGGCGCAGAGGGGCCCTCGTCTAATTTCGCAAGCGCAGCAGTTCGTTTACTATGGGGCGGAATCTGTGCGGATGAGCAGCATGCACAGTTGGATAGCCCTGGAAGGGCTCCGTTTCTTGGTGGGGGCCCCTGGGCATTCAGAATGGGGGCCCCCCTGTACAAAGCCGTTTATGAGGAAAACAGGAATGCATTCAGTATTGGGGACACCAGCGAGTGGATTCCGATTCCCCGCTCTCTCTCGCACATGCTCTGCCGCTGTGGCGCCATAGAGGGAAGTAGCAACGGCAACAGCAACGCGAATTGCTGCTGTCGTTCAGTACCTCCTCATGGGCTTATCCCCGAGCTAAACAGATTGTGGGTTGCCGACAAGGGTGATCTGTTTCTGTGGGAGGTGGGCGCCCCTGAAGAGGCTGTGGAACGGCTGTCGTTCCCAGGGGCAGTTGAGTGTGTGGTGTACGTACACCTGGATAGGGCGGTCCTTCCCCCAGCTCTGCGGGCCTCTTTCTGCTGGGATGATGCGGCCCTGTCTGCCTTTTCTGTTACGTCTCATCTTGACTCTTCCGGCTGTACAGACACGCCACCCTTTGCAGACGTTCCTTCTTCTCCCCTGCACTGTTTAGCAGTCGCCATCACGTCTTCGGTGCGGCTGTTTGCTGTGTCCGCCACGCCGCGGGTCCCTCGAGTGGATCCTGCTCGCCAACACCAAGCGGGGGACCCCATGAAAGGGCCATCTGTCTCATCCATTGATTACACGGAAATCGGAGCTGCGGAAAAGCCCAAAGGGGGGGCTATTGGGGCTGCTCTCGAACTCAGACATGCGACAGCACACAGGGGTAGCGGGCTTGCCTTCTTCGGATCCCCACAAACTCAGCAAGTCTACGTTCTAGATGTCAAGCCGATCGATTACGAGATGAGGGGCCCCCGTTGGGGCTCCTTGAATATTCCGCTGCTTTTCACAAAGAGGTCCAGGACTTCAGAAGTTACGGACACCCAAACAGCGGCAGCAACAGAAGAGGATTCTGCGGCATTGCGGGTCGTCGCTCCGCCCAATGGGATGGAAGGTTCAGGGTTCAGGGTTTGGGGAAGCGGTGGGTTCGTTGTTTGTCATCTGGCTCCTGTGAATCCTAAACTCACAGATGTAATAAAATGGGGCTTTCGGGCATTGTGTTCGTCCTTCGGCCTGATCGGCAACAGCAGCAACGTAACCGGTAATATGGTGGTGGAGATGGAGTGTCGGCAGGGGTTACGACAGTTGCAGACAGACGAGGCACGAGGCATCGTGTGGGCTCTCGGCGGCGATTCTTCTGTCACAGCGTTTGTCATTCCGCCACCCAACTTAAAGGAGCAGCAGATACGCACGACGAACCAAGTGAAAAACCTGAGGACGCGTGAGGGATTTCTTCGATTTCCACAACTGTAGTCTGTTTTCTTGATCAAGTGTTCATGATTGGGTTCCCCTTATGACTGCACTTGACTGTACCTCGTTGCCTTTAGTAGGTCGTTAAGTGACTTGACGTGCTCTCCTGACTATCTCCCTCGTTTTGCACATATTCGCTTGTTTGCCTAGATTGGCGTCTCCGCTGCCACTGCTCGGTCCCCTATCCGGACCGGCTTTTGCGGGAGTTGCTCTTTCTCTGCTTCTGGATCTTGTGTTGTGGGTGTGTTTCATTTTCTGTTCACAGTCGTTGAGCAATGCGCGAATTTCCCGGTTGCGGCTTTTCAGTGTCACATCTGCTGTGTCCGTTGAAGATTGCAGTAGCGGAAGACTACAGGTCCCTACAGCCGAATTCTTGTGTACTTTGTCTGCGTGTGCCCCGCAGTTCTTTTTTCTGATGATTCCGCATTATATTTCTTGTGTCTGCATTCTATGTTCAGTGCATCTCACTTGCAAAGAGATCGAAGACGGCCTCCAACGCGTAGCTTCCACTTGGAGCAAGTCCCCGCCTGAGGGCCGCGGCGGTCTTCTGGCCTCTTTGAGGCGACTTGGCGGTTTTCGGGCCGTGTCACTTTCCGTCGTTGCCCCCTTTGAGGGAAACTCTCTTGTCGCCGTCTTAACAGATGCTGTTGGTAAGTTGTGGTTACGTTGTGGGATGTTTTGTCAAACCTGTCCGTCTGCCTCTTCAACGCAGCGAAAGAGGCAAGTATGCACCTTCCAATGATTGTTGCCATTTGCTTTCTTTTGCAGTGTAGTGTCTCGCTGCATTCTTCATCAGCTGTTTCCCGTCACCTCCGTGGCCCTTCTTACGTAACGCAGCTGCCATGTGTGCTTGTGATGCGTTTCTCGCGTCTTCCACCGTATGGGGTTCCAACATCAGACCATCTGTACTTCCCTTAAACCCAGTTGGCTATGTTTCCTCTTACTGTATCTGCAGGAGGCCGCACATATCTTTCAATACGTGGACTGCGCGCATTTGGTGGCCTTCCATATGCACTACCGCCTTTCTTCCATGCTAGCACTCACATGCCAGCTGGCCCGCTTCGCCTTGAAGTTCGAGGTTACAGGGGGCCTATAGACTCGCTTCCACCGTTTTTAGGGTCGCTTCGGTGTTCAGCCGTTTCATCTGGCGTATTTGTTTCCGCATACGCAGCAAAACCAAACGCACCGGGTGAGAAGGCAGTGGACAAGGGAGGCTTCAAGGGTGTCCTGAATACGTCCAGCCAGCCGCTACAGCGCTGCGCTCCGTGCCGCAGTTCCTGCTATGAAGGAGCACCATGTGTCGCTGAGGCATCATTTGCTGAGGGAGAGGATTGTTTAGGCGGAGGACTTGGGGCTCAGGGCGCTGGTGGCTACCACAGCGGCAACAGTGGCGTCACCGCTATCTGCTGCTGTTGTAAGAGCAGGCCTGTTGCTGCAGAAAACACGCAGGGGTCTGCTTTGGCGGCTGCTGCTGCTGACGGTGGTAGCGACACCCTCGTTGTTGCAGCTCCGGACCTCAGGGCTCTGGCGCTTCTACAGCAAGGTAACAGCACAAGCACAGGGGGCACGGCAGCAGCAGCAGCGACTGACACATCAACTTTTGGGGGCTACTTATTCCCTTCAGTGAGACCACAGTCCGCCTTAGGCTCAGCTGGAGTTCCTATCTTGGGTCCTCGGAACGGCGGCGGCAGCAGTAGCAGCGGCTTCCCCTCTCTTTGCACAGAGTGGTTCTTGTGTATGCGGCTTGGCAGAGGGGCGGGCCGGGTGCTGTTGATCTCCGAGCCCTTTACCTCTCCCTTATTCGGTGTGCTGCAACAAAGCAGCACCATCTGGCCGTCTCCGTTTGACATCCGCAAAAGACGCCAGTGGCTCTCTCTACCCTACAGCATCGACCCCTTCGCTGCTGCTGCAGCGGAGAGACTTCCAGGAAAACAGACCAGGATGGGTGATGGAACCGGCAACAATAACAGCAATGGCAGCAATCACAACAAAAAGCAAAGCTCGCTCTTGGGCTTTCTTCCTTCCGTCCGTCCACCCTGTGCCCAAAGTGATGCAGCGGCTGGTGCCCTCTGTGGGGCCCCGAAACTGCTTATTCTCACCAGTAAGTTTGTCTTGCAGCTCCGTCGACAAGCCATCACACAAATATACTTAGCAGGCATTGAAAGTCTGCTGAGAGAGGGAAGCAAGGGGCCCTTTGGATCATCTTCAAATAAGATGCAACCCTTAAACGCCGAGCGTCCTGCTTACCCAGAAGCATACAGCAACAACACGCAAACTCACCAAAACTTCCAACACCAGCAACAGCAGAATAGGACCATGTTGGTCTCAGTGGGTCCTCAGCGTAACGCGCCTTGGCGCCTTGGCTACTTGCTGGCAGAGCACATGTGTGAAGATGCACAGTTCGGGGCGGACGCAATGTATGCGGTTTTCTGGCAGCTGCTGGCAGATAGTGCCTCCTCTCTTGCAGCCTTCCACGCTGCGCAGTCCAATATTGGGAGTAGCGGCAACCAGAGTATCCCTGATGGATCCTCTTCGACCACAAACCTTCTCGACAAGCAATTGGGGGCCCTCAGGCTAAATAAAGGTGCCTACTTCCAGCCACCAAACACGATACAGCTCTCTCAAGGGGGCTCTTCAGGTGTGGCTAGCCTTGGGTCTTTCGAGACCCCCTTTGGTTTAGGGTACATAGAATGCTCAGAGAGGCAGCAGCAGCAGCAGCAGCAAGTCAATGCTACTGTCACAAGAGGGACCTCCGGGGGAAACGCCAGCAATGTTGGATTGCCATCGGCAGCTGCTGCTGCTACGGGAAGAGGAGAGGAAAAGGCTGCTGCTGTTGCAGTGGCGTGGCGGATGCTAACAGCCCTCGAGGTTCGAAGAGATACGACCACCAACTTGAATGCAGAACTCCTTGGGGAGCAGCTTTTGCTTCCTGTGGTGATGCAACAGACTATGCAGCAGTCACCGCAGACAGTGCAGCAGCAACAGCCTCAGCAGGCCTGGGGAGCCAGGGCCTTTGGACACCATGGCCAGCAACAGCATCAGCAAGGCATGTCACAGGAAACTGGTGAGATATAATTAGGGTGTTTTTACCATTTGGTGCACTATCCCGGTTGCTCTCCCTCTTTGGAATGCATTTCATGGTCTGTGTCAATACTTTTTAGTTGCACTTGTTTTTGCTGCTGACCGCTGTCCTAATTTCCCATCTGATTGTTCGGCAGGCGCACCGTTTCAACCGCACGGTTTTTCTGCCGCTTCACAGATTGGGGGGGCATTTGGCAACTCTTTAGGCGCCTCAGTGCAGGGCCTGCCGGTAGGCCTGAGCAGTACCGTAAGGGGTTTAATCCTCTACGCCTCTCGGCTGCTGCGGCCAGTAGTGGGCACCCCCTTGGTAGAAGCTGCTTTGCTGCCCTGTGGCCTTGCTCGAGCAGAGAGCCATGAGAGGCATAAGCGAAAGCAGCAAATTCCAGGACAGCTCAGCAGCAGGAAGAGGGGAAGAGAGTTTGAATGGCAACAGGAAGATCCAGATGGCACCTTGCAGCAACGAGGATCGTCTGTGTGCCTGGTGGGCCGCTTTTCAGCAGAGTCTGTGTCGCGTCTTCTGTATAAAGTGGCTTCGCTGTACGAGGTAAGGACCTTATGATGAGTTCCTTTTAGCCTCTCTCGTAACATAGCATAGCAAGTGCAAATACGGCAGCTGCAGAAGCGGAAGCTGGGCACGCACACCAGTAGCAAGTCACGCTGCAATAATTAAAAAATACCCTCTGCAGGCACTGTTACTGTTCGTGTCTTCCCAGGTGCTTGACGCTGTGTACACGACGCTCTTCTTTTCGTTTGGACAGCGCGCCTCCCTGCAACAGCAGCAGCAGCAGATGTCTCGTGCTCCTGCGTGGGGCTTTCAGTCTCGTGGGCTGCCCCCGCACTTCGCTGCACTGCGCTCGTCAGGTTCCTCCTTTCAAGAGGGGACTCAGACACCTTCTCCTATAGAGCTGGAGCAACAAGATATCATATGGGGCTCAATTCCCGTCGGCGATGCCGTTGAGCTCAGCGTGCTGGTGTGCTCTCTTGAATAGAGACGGTTTGCTATTTTTTGCTGTAGCGGTTCTGTTAGGTGGTGTGGTAGCTCTGGGTGCATTTGCGCCGATTTCTTCGCTCTCCGTGGTTCCTGGCCGGTTTTAGTTGCTGCTGCATCAGCGGTGAGCCGTCAGCGTTAATTTCTGCTGCACCTTCTGCGCGTCTGTTATATTGTTCTTGTGCTTAACGCAGTACGGGACCAGCCGGGTTTTGGTGACGGCGTCGGAAATGCTGACAGCGTACCAGCTGTTGATGCAGCAGGCGGAATACTCTTTGCAGATGGGAACGAATCGATATGTTTCTTCTCGTCTCTTTGATAGTCTTTTGTCATTGACCCTGACCGATCTGTAAGCAAGCACAACTGATCGTACTCTTCGCGTCGTTTGGATTCTTGGAAGATTTCGATATGTTTGATGCTGACTGGTGTGCAGTTGTCCTGCTTTCACTTCTGAGTCATGGACTGGGTGTATGCTGTTTAGGGTTGTCTACAGCTACACGCTTGTGCAGTTTGTCCGGTAGTTGATGCACTTTCGTTGCAGTGTGATTTGGCTCTCATGATTCCCGATCTCCCCAACTCCAACATGCTAGCTCTCCACTTACCTTTGAGTACTTCTTTCCATATTAATGTATTCATTTTGCTTGCTATCTCTCTCCGTACGTTCGTTTCCTACTTCAATCAACGTTTTGTACTGACGTTTTCTCTGTCCTGGTACGTTAGTTTGCTAATTGAAATAGTGCCTTGCCCCTTGTTCCCTGTTTTCCTGGATATGTTCGATTGTCAGATGTATTAGCTTGGAGGCTCGCGAAAGCTTTCGCCAGGTTGTCTTCGAGACTGCGGCGTTTGGCAATCCTCTCCTATCTCGTCTTTGTACTGGGGCTCTCTTCACGTATGTTCCTGCCTACGTAGCAGCTTGGCATTTTGCGATCAGTATTTGTTTTTTGAACTGCTGGAGCTTACTCATCCGCGTACCCCTTTTTGAAGCAACAGGGGTGCCAGCAGCTTCGGTTACAGGAGCTGCAGTGTTCACTTGCATCCCACACGCGATTTCTATAGCTTGTCTTTGCATGCCGTTACCTCGTATGCTTCTAGCTCCGGTGTGATTCGGAATTGGACGCGTTAGTGGTAGCGAAGTACTTCCGTGTCGTTTGTGCACAGGAAGGATGAGTTGGAGGCACAGATGCTGTATATTCAGCTGCAACGCAAGTTGCAAGAGGGAGTGGAGAACCAAACAACTCCGAGTCTAGAACAAGTCCAGCAATTTGTCTATCAGCAGCTCATGCCGCGTCTGCTTTTCCTGCCTCTTGAAGGCATTGTGTCTCTTCTAGACTCCCTGGGATTTTACAGGTTAGTAACTTTTCAGCGTCGTACCTCCACACCGAATGCTTCAAAGTTCCTTTGCCCTCCTTCAGTGTGCAGTTTCTAGGGTGTGGTGGAAATCCATGAGCAAGGTGGCTCAAAGCAAGTCTTCTTCGGCAAGTTTTTCATGTGCAGCCTTCTGGTTGACGTTGTGACCGCCAAGGCAGCGGATCTCTCGGCACACTTCAGCAGGTTCACAGCAGGAAGAAGGCCAAAATGGCCTTCTCTGTCGGCAGATTCTGCTCACCAGCTCGCCGACATTCAGAATACTCTGTGAGTCTAAGCCGCCTTTCCTCTGCGACCTGCAGTCAGCAAGACGATGCCCTGTAGGAGCCAAGGCGAAACCATTGCACGACGGTGTCAGCCTCAAACAGTTAACACAAGAACATGCACTACAGCATAACTGCAACTTCTTGAGTGTGTTGATTGTTTTTTTTGTCATGGCGCCTCTCCACGTCGTGAACTGTGCCAGCGTTTTCTTGTTTGCTACAGTGTTTCTAGCTGCTATCGCCATGTTGGGGAGTGTCTCGCGCGTTATTGCAAAATCTTTGATGAGGAAGATCCAGCGGCGCCTTCAGCGAGAGAAGAACCCAGTGAAAAGGTCGATGAGGCCGGGGCTGCATCCGATGCGCACCAAGACAGCAAAGCTTGCGCAGCAGCCCTTGTGAACGCGTGCCTGGCGAGTAATGATGAATTTCTACACAACTATGTCTTGGATTGGATTGCGAATAACGGGGGCAGTGAGGCACACACTTGGCACGGCTGCAGCGCCCTTTTACAATGATTTATATTGCACATTGCCACACCGCGTTATTCTCATCATTCCCACGTTGAATATGGACCCTAAAGTGAAGCGCAGTCCAGCAGAAGTCAGGTGATTGTGACTGCTGTGGCGTGCAACCAGAAAACTTCCCAATTGCTCTATTACAAATCGATGGACCTATGGCCGATCGTCTTCTGGCGCGAAGTGACGCGGCGTTCGCGATAGACTTGGGAGAACGCTACGCGGCTTCAGGGCTTTATGCACAGGTGGGAATTTTAGGTTTTTGCGGCTGCCGCCACTTTTGTTCGTACAAACGGGCTGGCACAAATTCTTCTTTTATGCTGGCATTTGCTCCAACGAGTTTTTTATCATGCAGAAGTTGAAGCTGGATATTTACAAAGCTCATTTGTTGCTTTATTGCGGTGTGCACCTTATTCCGTGAATAAATGTGACCTCTTGGATTTAGTCGTTGCGTGTTCGAGTGGCCTTGCGCGTCTGCAGGCTGCGAAGTGCCACAGCCTTCAAGGACTGAGGCAGTGGAGTGGGAATAGGCGGGGAAATATTCCTCAGGAATCTTCTACTGGAAATTCTGAACAGCAACAAGTCATCGAAGCAGAGAGCCCAGTAGACGGTTCCGACGTATCTTCGTTGTTAGCCTTTGATGCGGAAACAGATGCATTTTGCTGCAACCTTACGAAGCCAGCTTGGCACTTTTTGGTTTTCTGGTTAAAAGCTCATTCACAAGAGCCGTCTTTAAACAAAAGACTTCTTCATTTTGTCAAGGCCAAGGAAAATGTACAACATTATCTTCAGCAGGCCAGTGGACACACCGAGCAAGCAATCTACAGTTCAGTGGCAAAATCCGAGAACGATTACTTAAGTAAGTCTACTGTCAATAAAAACTTCCCGTTTGCCTGATTACTAGTATTTCAGCCGATGTGCATGGGCAAATGGCTGTTGGTAGAGCGGTTGCGCGCAACCAACACAAACGTCAGTGCCTACGTGTAAGCTCCCCCACTCGAATTTTTGTGCATATTCGTCTTGCAGTAAAGTGGGATTCTCTATTAGGTGACCGAGCCAGTGCAGGACTTGATTCGTCTGCTGATGGTCTTGCAATAACGGCCGGCGACAACTCTTTGAAACAGATTGATCTCAACATTCGAATGGTAAGCTTGCGGTAGTGCCCTCCCAAGAATGCACGTTGTAAGTGCATGCAGCGCTTGCATATGCATGAAATAGTTCTTCCTCTCCTAGGTCTGTTAGTGCTTGCCCTCCCAGTCAATCATATTCTTCTAGACTGCTGAGCCTTTTCGTAGTTCGATGGGAAGAGCAAAAGATGTACACTGAAGAGCAGTGTCTTTGCGTTTAAAAGGCCTTTGCAACTATTTCCCAGCAGACTGCCCACAGTAAATCATGATATGCACTTGGCCTTCAGCTAACAAATCATTAGCCGTCAGCGGGCCTATATTTGTTTTTGTTTTCTAGTGTTTCTTTTCCTCCAGGTTGGCCTCCAGCAAGCTCTCGTGAGGGACGCTGCACATCTTTTCTGTGTTCTCACCGTCAACCATTTGCAGTCTGTCAAGAGAGAGCGAGCACTGGTCTCTGGCATATCACCTGCAGCCCAGGCCGTCTCAGCGGAAGACGTCGAGACGTTCTGTGATGAAATTTCGACTCTTACTGTAACGGGACCTCCTGACAAATGCGGGCAGCCGTATAGTTGTCGGGTTAGTGTCCAGCCTACTAATTTGTTACGCTTGTGACGGATTACAATGAAGCCGCAACAACAACGGATTCAACGTAACACTGCTGTACATGTACCCCAATGAAGCAGCAAGGAATGACGGACTGGAGGAATGTTCTACACATACGGCATGTTTGTGACAATTTTCTTCAGTTGAAATTGTGTTCTTTATGCTCAGGACTGTTGCCTGTCAATTCTGTCATTGCTAGTGGATTTACAGCGCCTCGTCTACGCTCCCCTTGAGCTGTTGGACTTGTTAACGACCCACATGAATGAATACGGGCTGTCAGAGCGCATCACACCGCATTTTCCGTCAATTGCAGCCCTACGACTGTATGGCCAGCGTGTGTCGATAGCAACGGCTCGCAACATAGGCAACGTAGGAGTATGCGCAGAGGAAGAAAATACTGCACGTACTGCTCTTGATGATGCCTGCATGGCAGTCCTTTCTTTTGCTGAGGCTTCCTCGCGGACTTTAAAGCAACCGCGGATTTTGTCTGATGCGGTAAGAGCAAAGCATAGAATTTGACGCCTGTTCCCTGAGTCTGCTTTGCAAAAGTGAACTTTGTATCTCATCCTAACCAAAGCATATTTAATTTGGTCTTATTCTGTTCGTTGCATCTCAGCTTAAGCATCTAATGGCATTGCCGGACGCTGCAGTACGGGAGAGCTGCGACCGGTCTCTCAAGCGTCTCTGCGTTGTTTTACACATTCACGCGCACTCTCGTTGGGACGATGGGGAGGTTGCTATGGTCAATGCTGAGGGAGAGACGGTGCAGATTCCTGGATTTCTTTGGCCTGCCTGGTGCCTCGCGGAGTGCGGCAAATCATACAGCAGTTTAATAGATCTTTATTTGTCCTTTGAACAGGTAATCTTTAATTGGCAAAACATCGTAACATTCAGTTGGCTTGCACGCTATGGTGCGAGCACGATCTGGAGCGAAGCAGTTTGCATAAATTCTGAAAAACTGCCGCCAGCTTCCAGAACCCTTAGTACCTGAGTGTCTGCTGAGCAGGATTTGGCGTGCCTTGCTGCTTCAGGATGATGTGGCAAAGCAGCATAGTCACCTAAATTCCGCAGAGCTGCAGACCATCTTCTGCTGGATTTTTGAACAGTGGCTGACCAGCCAGGATGACGTCGCGACAGCATTCACTTATGTCGGGCTCCTCCATCAGCTTACGGAGTCTGGAGATCTGCCGTACTTCGGGTCACCAATTAGTGTACCTTTGTGGTCGCAGGTAGGGTGCCTCCTGCCGTTTGCTCTTTTGCAAGTCCTTACCAACACACAGTTCCTCGCTTTGCACTGATGTGGAACTCAGCGGCAGGTCCATTGCGAAGATGTTCTCACCATAGAGTCATGTATGCCAGTTTCTCGTGTGAAGCTCCTGGCCTGCTTGTTTGTCACATGCGCATTTTGTACATGCGTCATGCATCGCAGTGAGGTCACAGAGTAACTGTAATCGTGTTTGCGTTACTTTGTATTCGTTTGTTTGCCGTAGCTAAATGAACAAGAACGCGCTCGAGCCGATGTTGCCGCACAGCAGCTCACAGATATGCTGCTGCAGATAGAGTTGGCAATGGCCAGTGCCACTCGGGTGATGGAAAGTCTGAAAAGTGACCGGCACTTCGTTGGAGTGCATTCGCGCTTGGCTGTCATCAAGCAACAAGTTGCGGAGTACCGCGCAGCGCTTCACAAGCAGACCCTGCAGCAGCGCTTTTCCACGAGGTTCTGAGTCAACAGTGCGCTGAGTGCGGCAATGCGTACATTATACTTCGGTTTGTTCAATGTGTGAACAAAGCGCAGGCATGCCGAAGCTGAGTGTAGCGTAAGCTGGCCAACAAGGATAGATCCACAAACTGCCTGTACCCCAAAGGCTATTATGTCAATCGCTTGTGGATCAGCAGCTGAGGAGCAAAAGCAACGCAGCCTTCTGATTAACTGCTAAATTTGCCCAATGCACCGTACATTCAATGCCTCGAGACAAGTACTGAGTGACTGGGGCTGCGGCATAGCCCTTTCTGGCTGCTGGTGCGCAATCGTTCGGTCATACTCCGGATCTCGTGGGTACCAGAGGGGCAGGAAGAACCTGCGCGCAGCTGGTTCGCTCAGCTGCATGATCTTGACGGTGTTCTTTTTCGTGCTGACTGAAACGGTGTGGGAAGTTTACTTATTCGCTGGGAGTCCCATGTTCAGTGACAAAGTTGAGGATAGCGCCTTCTCCAAAGTCACTGAGGTTATGCGGTGCGGCAGCAACACACATGTTTTACAATCTTTCGCCGACTCCTTAGCGCTAAAGAATATGCATTCTCACCTGATGTATACACTCCTAAATCCAAAACAGTGCAGAAAAGCAGGCGAGCCGTGCAGACTTACGGCACTTATCTGCCAACGAAGCAAGTACAATTGCAGACACTGGTCGCTGTCCTTCGTTCGCTAGGGAGGCGAACGATCCACGCACCCCCAAAAACAAAGCCATCGCCAATCAGTCCGTCAGGGATTTGAAGTTGGATCCGAAAAGCAGTGCATCTCACGAATCTCAAGTTCAGTAAACACCGCACAAATTGCAAGGACAAAGAATATGCTCACACATATCAGCAGGAGCTTTTTGGGTCTCTATATGCAAACCAGGCGACAAGCAATGTCCGCCTCTTTCGAAGCGATAAACTCATGCCTGCATCAGCACTGCTTGTATCTTCAAGCAAGCTGAAAGAAGCTGCAGTAGGGAATGTGCCCCTGAAACAATTCATGCCACAACACAAGCGTCGCAATGCAGTGGAATCTCCCAGGAGGGTTCTGGGGCTTTTTGAGGAGGTAAGCAGAGGGATTACGATGATGTTACCGACGTCCTGTTCATACGTACCCTGCAAAACGGCGAACTCCGTAGAACCGATCTCATGGAGTATAGTGGCCTTCTGTAAATCTGAAAGGCTTTCGGACTTCACAACTTCTGCGACCATCTGAGCGATCAGATATTTGCAAAGAACAGCTCACGCGAGGCGAAATTTGGGCAATGAGAGCCTCAACTTTATCAAAAGGGCGGCCACTCGCTAAGTGAGCGACGAAGCATGACACAGGAATACTAGGAATCCGATGAATTCGTGGTTGCTCCTGCTGTATGCGCAACGGCTTCTCCCTGATTTTGTACACACAAACTGCGAGCAGCACTTGCCTCCTGCAGTAGCAGAGCTACGTCCCAACCCTGATTCGCCACTTCTTCTGTCACTTCGTTCACCTGACGCATACACACCAAGCATCCTGCTGAGGATGCAAGCTGGCGCTGTTCGCCGGTACGCTGGTGCTGATCGTCGTTGCACTGGCACTTCCGGCCTTCTACTTTATGTAAAAAGTTCGCGACTTGGCCAATAAACAGTGTTAGTGTCACAGTCTGGCCGGCGAAAGGTCCATACTGTTGATCCGCTCACCGCTTCTGGAGAAGTCGCACAGGCTGTGAGAACGCTCTGAACGACATACGTAGGAGGGTGCTGTGCACAAGCAAAAGAGGGATAAAGAAGAGAAAACTGTTAGTGAGTACACTGGCAGACGTAACGGGTTGTCTTTGCTCAAGTGGGAAGGAAGTAAATGCACAGATGAAATCGCCGTGTAGTTCCCATCACAACAGGTGTAAACGCGGGCTGCCTTGGATGAGATTTAGATCAGGAAGCCTTACGACTGCAACCTCGAGAATTGCGTCTTCCGTGATCGTCCGGTGTATCCCTGCCGCAGACTGCAGCAGAAGAGACCGCATAATGTATAAAAATTGACGTTACCGGGAGATTCATCATGTGCCAAAATTAAATCGCTACTTCACCACGCCGATATAGGTACAGGCAAACAGAGACAGATAAAGCGACAAACCTGAAGGAGGTTCACAGCGCGGCGCAAATCCCCACATGTAAGATTCATCAGACGCTCCAGCGCTCGATCTTCGACTGTCAAGTTCTCCGCCTTGCAAATCATGTGAAGTCTTTCCATTTGAGCATCCGGTGACACCTAAATGCGCATTTAGAGGCAAGCTAAGCTCCCCGTTCGCGTAACTGTGGCGGTTCCTGGGCACTTCTATGCGCACGGCTCATACTTCCCAGGAACACGGAAGGATATTTCTGCCTCAGTTACTCACAGGCTCAAATCGATGAGGTGAGCATCTGCTGAAGAGAGGATCTATGATCCTGCGCAATACCATACACACTGGCTGCAAATACCTCTTTTGGACGCACAAATGGTCGTTGGTAAATGCATTTATTTGTGGTTCTCAAACCAGTGGTTATGCTCGTGCGGTTAAGCCAGAAGTCCCAGGAACTGGAAATAATTCGCATGTATCCCTTTGAACAAAGTTGAAGTGTGGGCTCACTTGTGTACATAATTGCATATGATTATGAACCTCGTATTTCTTGCAAAGGCTTCCATGATTCTTCTCAAGGCAGCTTGAGCATCGGGCGTCATCATATCAGCCTCATCCAGCATGACAATCTTCCACGGGGGCATTTCCCTGCAAAACAATGCAGGAAAACAAAGTGATAAGAAGCATATCCAGTCCAGATAGAAATGGCCTATAGGTGAAATCATGCTGCTAAAGACATGACCACCGCACAGCAGCAGGCGCACACCTCCCTGTTTCCGGGTTGATTTTTCCTTTGGGCGTGTTGGTCCGCGTATATTTCTTTATTTTCTCACGCACCACCCGAATACCTGCACGATTACATCGACACACATGGGACTCTCTATTTAACTAACCGTAAGAAACGGAATGGGCTCCTCTACAGACTGCGGACCATTAGAAATTGAGATAAGCTTCACCTCTTTCGTCCGATGCATTCAGCTCCAACAGTCGAGACTTGGAGTCCTCTCGTCTGATGGAAAAACCCACAAAGCGTGCAGTGATTAAAGTCTACGCATGCTATCTTGTCGTATGCAAATTTGTCACTCGTGCTATCTGCACTCGGCCATTTCCTGGGGGACGAACAAGACGAGCGCCAGATCTACATGCAGCCTCAAAATAGCGTGTCTCAAATACCCGAAGAGCTCCTTCACAAGCGCAAGTGCCGCAGACGTCTTCCCGGAGCCAGGAGGACCGAAGAAGAGCAAATGCGGCATCTGTGCACAGTGACAATTCCCCTTCACAGCAACTGTAACACAAGATCCAGAACAGCGGCATTCTCGGGAGCTCACATCGACGGCACGGCAACAACACTTTCAAAGTATATATTCTGGGCTGTTCTCACGTTGCCAGTTTCAATTATCCTTGAAAGAAGACGCTTTGCTTCGGTCTGCTGAGAGACCTCCGCAATCTTCCGTGGGCGGCTGCAGACAACCAGGAGAGCAGCAGCTCACAGAGACCACAGCATGGAAAACCATTGCCTTCAAACGAACAACGGTATGGTTTTCGAGATACATGAAAGGAAGCTTTTATCTGTGGGGCTAGGGATGAGCTGAATAAGAAATTCCACGTACTACTTTTCTACCCATGGTCTCGAGTCGGCGACTGTCTTGGACATGATGGCGCCCCGTTTTTATCGCATTTATTCTTACGGCCTATCATGCAGCAATCAACCAAAGAAAGTGCCGGAGGACCAGCTGTTGTTGCCTCCCGCCTCTAAAGTTCGTGTCAATTGCTGGACGTTTGCGGCAGTCCGTGGCCTGAAGCAACAGATGTACCGTCCTGGATGTACGGGTTGAGCAGGAGACTGGTATTTCAATCCTTCTGCTGCAGTTATCTTCAGGGTGCCGGAAGCCTCGCCCTATAAAGAAGGCTGTTCACAAACGATGGCGTTTGTGCAAATTACACAAGTTCAAGCACCAAGCCGCATTTCTGTCGCGGGGAGTTAACGAGTGTTGTCTTCAACTACCGGCAATCCTACATTCAAAGTTAACTTTAGGACTTGACGTAAGAGTAACCAGCCACAGGAAGAGCGTCACCACCACCACCTGTGCATGCAGCGACTTAATGATTTTTGCACCAGTGCCGCCTACCCACTGGTTTCTCACAAAATTATTTTTGAGTTTTATTTTATACCAAACATGTTGTTGGAGCTCCCATCATAGCCTAGCTGCAGTATACTGCCAGATCATCGATGAGAGTGCGTGAAGAAAACACCCCACGATGCTCTTGATCCTTCCATACCAAACAGAGGTGAAACTGCAAAATATCACATGTAAAACTTCCCTTCAAATCGACATATATAACCTGTTTCTCCGGAGGCATGCTGCATGTGGAGCTTCAACTTTGCAAATTGTTTGCGCCAGCGCTGAATGCTGAACACCAAATGTGTCTTCTTGTATACAAAGGCATTTTCAGTACTTTGTCTGCCAAAAATGCTGCAATCCCACCCATACAACGCGTTGACTCAGCAAAATTAGTTATGTCTGGGGCAGTAAAATGCATTTTCTACACTAGTTGAATCGGGAAACACTATTTATTTCTGTATGGCAGCCAGAGGGCTTTCGACTTCGCGCACACTGCTGCAGTGCCCACAAAGCAATGGGTGTCTTTAGTTTTGCTTTGGAGGCAACTCAGTTGAGGGGGAAATTCTGTATGACAACTGTAGCTATTCCTTCACGTCGACACAGTTCGTTGTACGAAGGCGCGACGTTGAGGTCATGAGTTTCAGTTTCATGTTATTCCATAGGAACGCAAAAAGCGGTGCAAGTAGTGATGCTGTTCCGGCTGCGAAGCATGTGGCAGTCATTTATCCGCGAAAAAAACAAACGTTTAAACGATCATCCAATAGCGGAATGGAGCTCCCAATCGCTATTTTCTTTACATATACATCATTTCTCTGCTTTACTCAGCAGCTGCTCCGGTGCGAAATTTTTGACTCGGCATTGGGCATTTTCTCCAGCAGATATGCTCTCAAAATTTGCTGATGCAGAATTTTTCCACACTTAAGACTCCTTCGAAAGTCCTCTTATTCTGCGCAGGAAGGTACACTCCAAAGAGTTACGTGACAATGAATCTCAATTGTGTCCTACCTGGAACATGATGATATTGTACGAGCCTGTAGAATGCATCTAGTGTGAGAGAGGCAAGTTTTACTGGCTGCTAATTAAATGACAAACCTGGCTCAGGAATTGCACCTAACTCTATTCTGCCTGAGCTTCCCGGTGTTAACGTGTGCTTGTAGAGCGGCCTTGTTGAGGTGATTTCATTGAAATAGAGCTGCTTCGCTTCTGCTGATGGAACAACCTCTATCCAGAGCCTGGCTTCTGTTGGGACGCTGTATGAACAGGAACAAGTGCTCCTTATAATAGTTTACGAAGACCTACCTGGATCAGATGGAGCGTTTTCGTAAAAGAAAGTAGGCGTCTGAGTGGGCAAGAAATGGCTGGATGGAAAGGTGCATTGGCAAACTGAGATGGCAGAAGGTGTGGTTTCTGCTACTAACCGGTTGCACGGATGGAGGCAGACGTTTTCTCCTGCACAAGCCTGCAATTTAGAAATGAGTATGATGGGTTGCCTGACGCCCAGATGCATCATGGATACATACCCCGTGTGTATGATTTGGGCATGTTATGCGATTCAAATCCTTGTGCATTCGTGGCTCAGCAACGCACAGTGCATATTGAACCGCCAGTGTAATTGCAAAGCTGGTGAAGCAGGCTGATCGATACATCTTGTCAATGATGAAGAATATTACTCTACGAAAGTCAAAACTCGAGAAGAATAAATTTTCAAAAAAAAG
This sequence comes from Eimeria tenella, assembly GCF_000499545.2. Classification (NCBI taxonomy): domain Eukaryota; phylum Apicomplexa; class Conoidasida; order Eucoccidiorida; family Eimeriidae; genus Eimeria; species Eimeria tenella. The sequence continues at coordinate 217,688 of NW_013542053.1, forward strand.
ACTCAAGTTTCCGAATGGTTTGCGGGTGAGATTTCCAGTAATAGCGCTCGTTGTAGGCCACACGATTTGCATGTCGTATCCAGGTGTACGTGCAGTTCAGAAACCGTTGCAGCAGTGCGAGGGCAACAAGTTGTACATCTGACCCAAAGGCTGGGTCTTTATTACTATGAGGAACTTTCTACCAGCTGTTCAGAACAGCTTCACGGAATTCTGCTGGAAAAACAAGCCTCTACGTGCGGTAATACCCCCATTGTTCAATTTTCCATTGTTGACACTAAAGACGTCAACAGATTTCCCAACTGCATATTCTCAACGATCTTGTTTCATGTGCACGCCTTAGTACAATATCTGAAACACTAGCTGTGCCGGGAATGTTTTAGCTCTTGCATAACTGAACCAGCATGGATGCACCCCCCTCTGAAAGCAGGAAGTGGCGGAAGCTTCATGTACCGTGCTGTGCCCATTGTCAATGAGCTCGCAGCAGGAGGGTGCATGGTACAAAATCCTTTAATTTGTTCTCCTCACTACTTCAGTAAGAGTGCAGGAGGTGCATCGGAAGCTTCCGACGGAAACCGTTGTAGGCTTGCATGCCGCTGTTGGCTGGTGTAAAGAAGTTGTGCGGTAACGTCGGTACTTCCGAACAGAAGAGAACTGCATTTTTTCAGTAAAGACTGATGTTTCTGCGCGTTTCCTTAACAATAAACTGTCAAAAGGCTCGGCAAGGAATCACCGAACCACCGGTGACCACTCGCACTGCTTGCTCTATTTAACCATCTCCATCAGCGACCACTTTTCCTCAGGAGGATTCCTATTTTAAAATTCGTGACCCTTGCCTTTTTTTTTTCAATGGAAGGCCCTACTCACAAGGGCAAAAGTAGATTGCGTTCAGCGTGACTGAGCTGCCATATTGAAATTCGGAGTGGACGGCACAAATCCACTTCCATGTTAGAACTCTTGAGCAAGTTTGGTAAGGGTGTCTTGAGGGATCAGGTCAAGTCACAGGGTCCACCCGCTCGCTCTTCCAGTCAATCACAGTAGTGGGGAGTCCGCAACTACCCTCTAGAGAAGTAGCGACACTCCGGTAGTCCTCTGTGCTGTATGGTGCTTCTAAGCTAAACTTGAACATGGCAGTTCTATCGGACAAGGGATTAACTTGCAGCAACTCACTGTGTCGACAGAGAGATTTTCTCCCCTTCAATTGTAACAAGTGTGGAAATGTGGTAAGCAACACCCTGTAAAGGCTGCAGCTCTGCCGCTTTAGCAGCCGAATCAGGTCATACTGTTTCCGTGGGATACATGTACTAAGCTGCTTCAGGCTAACGCTGCTGTAGACGCAGCTGAACCTGCTTGTGCTCTGTGGGTGGCTTGCTGCTGGTGTGAATGCTCGTCAGTTTTGCTTGGAGCACTACCTTCCAGATGACCACTCTTGTCCACGGAAGAATGCCGGGGATCGGCGCGTGTACGTCTGTCCCACTTGCTTGGAAGTAGTTGGACTTGTAAGTGCATGCTGCCCGCAGGTGTGCAGCTAGAGGCGCGTGGTGCGCGAACATTCCGCACTTGATGCTGTGATCCAGGTGTTTTCAATTGAGAAGCCTATCAAATGAAGTATGCGTGGTTGCGTCTAGTTCGTCATGCCAATTAGGCGTCGGTGTCCTTGGCTCAGATGGACTTGGAGACTGACGAGGCAGCAGCAGTACGCCACCGTCCTCAGTGCAGGCCAGAGCTTCGGGCTCAGAGGGAGAAAATAAAGAAGGGGAGGAAGTGCCCAGTTAACGGCTGCAAAGAAGTAGGCTGGGGAAGTGTGTCGCGGGGCCACGTAATTGTCACATCCTTGTTTCATAGCTTTGTCCGTATATCGCCACACTGCGGGGGTTAGCAGTGCTCTTTTCCAGAGTGGGTCCCACGGGTTTTGTGTCTCCGCCGAAAGGATTTGCGCCGAGGTATTCAAACTACATATTTGCTGCTTGTCCTAGCAGCGCCTCACAGCGATCTCGTCCATCCATTGCCCACACTGTCAAGCGGATATTTGCATTAAACACCGGTTAAAAGAAGACCACAACTGTGAATTGCTTAAAGCTACGAGGAAGGAGCGGAAAAGAAGCTCCCTCTTCAGGCAAATATCAAGCGCCTCCAGAGGAGTGAAATCCAAGGGGAATTCATACCCCAGTAACACAGGTGGGACTCTCCTCTGCAAATGTTTAGACTCTCGTGGAATCTACATAACACCAGGCTACTTAGCGTCTGTTGCGCTTATGCTTGCTTGTGAACAGATTACCAAATGGATCACAAGGTGCGTCCGTGGGTAGCGCGATACTTCGTCGAACATAGCGTATGGAACGTGGGTCTGAAGCCACTGAGGGCAAGCTGCAATGCATATGCATTGTTCAGGAAAAGAGGAGCAGCATGTGCTCGATCATGTGACAGATCTTACCGTTTACGGCATCGCCCCTCAATGTCCCATCATCAATCAGTTTCCTGCCAGCGGGGGACCCATTTGCAATCCCGGAAGCAGCATCTCTAGAACAACTCTCCTGTACTAAAACTTTGGACATCTACTGTCAGTCATGCTAGCTACGCACGGTGTCCCCGCCAAAAAAGGCTAGCGGCGCACGGCTACGGCGGTGCGTAGGGACTGCACAGGCGAATCTGCTCGAAGCAAAGGGAACGATTTCGACGCGCTGCGACAGCGCGATTCCAAATGTCGCCAGTTCTCACATCGTGGCAGAACTTCCTTTTGTCGAAGCTGCCAGGTGACGGGGAAACTTTTTCAGGGAACCAGCCCACATTCACATTCACTTCTTAGCCCCAGATGTTCAAACAACGCAATGGGGACACATCTCACCAGAACTGCACACCGCCGAACAGCTTGTGGTAGTGGTGGTCCAGCCTTACAGCTTGTCGTAGTAGTGGTCCAGGGGAGGAATTTCGGGCTTAAGATGCTTCCTTGTACGGATACCCTGCACCAAAGCTTCCATCTTGCTTCCCTTTTCAAGTGGGTCGCCGTTGAGGCAGCTCCAGTGGTCGAAGACGCACTGGGGGAAAGCCTGGCCTGATGTAGCGGCACGCAGAGCTGTTGTGAATCCGAAAGATTCAGCAACTGGCAGATAGGCACGCAGCACAACAAGCGGGTTGCCAGGCTTGCTATCTTCCTCGAACACGTGCCCACGACGCATGAAGAGCACCGTGTCGATGCCTTCCATTGAGTCACGCGGCACCGAGATATCGACCAAAAACATGGGCTCCTGGAGTCGCGGCTGGGAAACGAGCTGTGCGGCGTAAAGCACACGGCGGCACGTCGGCATGATCTGACCAGCACCTCTGTGGATAGCGTCTGCGTGCATGGTGACATCTGTCAGGTTGAAACGGATACCTCGCATGTTTTCCTCGCACAGCACACCTTCTTTGCTTGCCCACTGAAATGCAGAGTTGCAGTGATCCTTGATTTCGTTGAGATATTGCACGCCGACCGTCATATCAACAAGTATGTTGGGACCGGAGGTTTCAGGTCCGAAGCACCATATCTTCATTGCATGGTTCTTGTCGAAATCAAACTTCTCGCTCAGCTCGTTGGCACGCTCCTTGGGCCCGTCCTTTGCGCTGATCTTGCCTGATTCAATGGCCTCTGGCAAGCCTTCAGGGAGAGGTTCCGCTGTCATGTACAGCCTATTGTGCTTGTTGGGTGATTTCGACAGGCAGGTCATGGACGATGGCGCCGTAACGGTCTCACGGTACGACACCACGGGATCCGACACAATGATGTCGATTTGGGCATACTCCTCCTTAAGATCCTTCAGGCAAATTTCCACGTGCAACTCGCCACACCCAGCAATGATGTGCTCACCACTTTCCTCAGTGGTGCACACCACCAACGGGTCAGACTTTGACAGGCGCTTCAGACCCTCCACAAGCTTTGGAAGCTCCTTCATGTCCTTCGGTTTGACGGCAACACGGACAACGGGAGAAACAGAGTACTTCATGTCCGCAATGTTGTGGGCCTGGTCATAAGTAGTGAGGGTTCCCGACTTCAGTAAGAACTTGTCGACACCGACGAGGCAGCAAGTGTTGCCGCAAGGCACATCCTGCACCTGCTCGACGTACTTGCCCATCATAATGACTGTACGCTGGATAGTTTTAATAGTCAAATCGGTCTTTTCCCCAGGCACGTAGTAGGGTCCCTGGATGCGGACCTTCTGGCCAGTGGCGACAGTTCCAGAGAACACACGACCAAAAGCGTAGAACCGACCTTTGTCGGAAGTTGGCACCATTTTACTCACATACATCATGAGAGGAGCGTTGGGATCGCAGTTTCTGATACCGTTGGCCGCCTCGTCGTCCTTAGGGCCTTCATACAGAGTATCCACACGGTACTTCTGCGCCTGCCATGGCGAAGGCAAGTGGCGGACAATCATCTCCAACAAGCAATCTCCGGCCGGGAGCCAGAGCTGCATGACTCGCTTCAGCAATGCCTTGCCGGTCAAGTCCTTATCTTCACCCTGAGAACATACCGAAGGGAAGATGACGCACTATGTGCACCAAATGTCGAACTGTTCAACGTGCTAGCCTGCAAACTTTAGTGCCTAGACGAACCTTCAATTCAATTCCTAGAGTGGTCAGCATCTTCTCGTATTTATCCTTCTGATCATTCATGATGGTCGAAAACAGCTTGCAGATGGGGTCCATAATGAACTGGCAGAAAGCTCTCTGAGATCCTTCAGTTTGGGTCTTGGTCCACTTCTTCTCCTTTGCGTTGTAGAAGTTGTTGCCCCACAGACGCTGCATCATCTTTTCCTTAGGCACATCGAACTTGGCTGCGTACAACTTGGCGAACTTCTCAATTGTAAAGGCCCAACCATGCAGCCCTGAACCGAACGAAACTGTTCCCTTTTCAGGGAAGACTTGCATATCACCGACGTTGTCATCACTGCAGGTTGAGATAATGACATTGACATTCTCGACATTGCGCTCAAAAGTCAAGTAGATTTCTTCGGGGTCCATTTGCAACTCTAGCAGCGCACGGTCCACCTTGTTCACATGCAGCACAGGCTTGATTCTCTCCTGAAGCGCCTGGCGCAAGACGGTCTTTGTCTGTACACAGACACCATCAACCGAGTCAACAACAACGAGGGCGCCGTCGGTGACACGGAGAGCAGCTGTAACTTCAGAGCTGAAGTCAACGTGTCCTGGAGAGTCGATTAGGTTGATAAGAAACTCCTGCTCGCCCGCTCCATCATCAAGGTCTTGCTTGAAATACAACGAGATGCCTGTGCTCTTGATGGTGATGCATCGTTCCTGCTCATCCGCGCGGGTGTCTGTGAAGCGAGCCGTCCCAGATGCCTTTTCTGAAATAATGCCCGCCTTACACACCAGGGAGTCCGTCAGAGTGCTTTTTCCATGGTCGACATGGGCAATGACGGACATGTTCCTAATGTTCTTAGGATTGCCCATAATTTCGCGCATCTGATCCACTGAAAAGTTCACCTGAAACCACCACCACAGATAGCGAATGAGGAACACAATTCACGTCACCGCGCAAGTAAGTTATTTTCGACCACAGCAGCCACAAAAGGAGTGCATGCTTCCAACCGGGGAGCCTGTAGCATCTCCCCCAAACGTTGCCTCCGTCGGCCTTGGAACAAGTTTCAGTCATAAACCAGGCCGCTAAAGACCCGTATAGACCGAACAATCGAAAGAAGCGAAGGAGCATGAACGAGCGCATCAGGGACACCACCCCCCACACGCTAGGGTGCAGCATGAGCTTCGTGCTCTGCTTGTCCGCAGTCAGTAAGAAGACAAATTTCCCGATACGCAGCAAAATAAATAAAAAAACTGCCCGCAGGACGACCTGGGAAACCACCATTTAAACGCGTCCCTAAGCTCCGTGATATGCGTGACGCTCCACAGCAGCGTACCATTTTCGGAAGGGGGGAAGTAGATGGGGCGGCTAGGACCGAAAGCTATACTCAGAAGGCAAATCCTTTCGAACAAACCACTCCCTGGCTGGAACATGTGGAACAACAGCGACAGACAAGCCAGCAACACTAATAGTGCAGCAGCCCACGGAAAGTGGGGTGCCTGCGCAGCCGCAGCCGCCAGCGGGGAGGGGCTGCGTAGCAGAGTCAAGGCTACGAAACAATTTCTGGCGAAACCATCCCTCGCAAACAACTTATTATTATATTGCGTCGGCTTATCGCACCTTAATAACGATATGCTGCCTAAAGGCATTTCTGAGTGCCTAACCTTGGTAGGGTACGGGGTATTGCCTGCCCAAAAGGACTCAGTTGCTGTCAGCACACACATGGCCACATTGCGAAAACGTGCCAAGTCAAAGTAGCCCTCGTCCCAACATAAACCATATAAAAGTGCCGAGTTCCAACTACAATCTTGAAGCACAAGGCAGTTCAAATGGCATCGCAGCCTGGTGAGGTTAGCCGCGGGGCTACACGTTGGCTGCAGGTCTTCAAGAGGACTCCTTTCTTTTGCTCGCTAGTAAACTCCCCGGGACTTCTACTTTTTTAATTGTTTAGATAGGTTTAAATGCTCGCACGGGTTCGGCAGCATACCATCCGGTGCTTTGTATTGCACCAGGCACGAGCAGTGTAAGCAGTGTAGCGTCGCTTCAAGGGCTGCCAGCCTTTACTTTATGAGCATCCATATTAGCTGCGCTCATCATCATTGGGGCCGTTGTCATTTAACATATATGAAAATTAGGATATTCATGATATGCGTTCGACTTGCTGATTGGTCGCGTCCACTACAGTCACTCTTTGACCACGGCAATTGCCATCAGCATACCGTATCTGTTAGCTACTTTGAAGAAACGGGTCAAGGGTCTGTCTGAAGTATTGCCTGGACAGCAATGCTCTAGTGAGAAAGTCCCCTTCCTGCGCCTTACGGATTACACTGTTGGCTCCCATGGTTCTAGGCTTGCCAGTAGGAACCGAGCATGGCTCTACCCACTTATAGAGTTGGACGCTCAATCATAGCTAGCCCAGTTGCAGTCATGCCACATAGCGATCCTCAGGAATCGTTGTACTGAATAAAGTTGCTGGGTTCAATCCCCGCCTCCGCCTTCAAAAATGCGTCAGGTGATAAACCATCTGGAGGATTCGCTACATGAGGGTACCAAGGACCTTTCATGAGAGAAAAAACATTTGAAAATATTTGATGCTTAATATTTCACCAATCACACGTTATAGGGTAGTTCTTGCCCCAATTCCAAAGACTACGCGGTCTTCTAGGCTTGATCTTTGGTTCCGGGGCGTGAAGCCTAACTGAAGATGCAGTTTTTCGGCGGCAAGTACACCACAGGATTGTAGGACCATCCCTATGGGTGTTCATGTCCATAGCATTCTGCGATGTGCTCAAACATGAGATCAACGTTAACACCGGCGATGTCGAGAAAGCTGTGGTTGGCGGGTAACTGGCTCTATTGGCTCTATTCCTTTTTGTCGTGTTCCTTACGGCTGATGTTCGAATACAGCCCATGCGTCTGACCTAATATTGCTCACCCTTAGACTTGTTGCCAAATGAATTGGGACCGGCCCCAGAATGTTCCGATTTCGTACATAGCTTGGCTTGCGATTCCGCAGTGTGGACAACCGGTGATTCATTCAATTGCGCACGGTGACTACGACACATCGTCCCCACCTTAATCTTCGACTAGTGTATATTATGAGCATGGCGCTGTGTTGGGTCCCCGAAAGAAATGCAGCAGATTGGTCATCGGGTTCAGCGCCATCTTGCACAACGCTGCGCAGATTATATTTACGCATCTGGATGCTCCAGAGTGATGTCTTGCTTCAAGCTGCATTTGGCAGCTCACTCTACGGATCCTGCGAGTAATTCATCTGGCCTCATGTGGTGAGCTGTTGACTGCCTTTCTACTTCGCCTTCTTGGGGCTTCCCGCTGCTCCTCTGCAATATGTGCAACGCGATGCCTTGATACCATGAAGCTTGTAGCATTAGATGAAAGCATTCCGGCTCGCAGTACTTCCTTAGGAGCTATTTACTTTGCTCATCGTTATGGGTGATATCCAGACTGACTGCAAACAAGTTCAGCTGATAAAGGCAGTTATCTTGCCCACTTTTGAACATTCTGTCAGAACAGTAGACGAAAACATTGAAAACGGGTACCTTTCTCGCAAGGAAATTGCAAAGGAGGAAGGCTTGACTGGGCATTTTCCAGTTTAGGTCTTACCGGATGTGCAGCTTCTGTATGCCGAGGAGTCAACCAGCTTAACTTACAATGAATGGACCTGAACTGCTTGTTCGCAGGGGAAATCATGAACACCTCCAACCAGTCTTGAGTGTGTTCAACTCGACTCCTCTTAACAGGAACGCTCAAAGTGTGTTCAACTCGACTCCTCTTAACAGGAACGCTCAAAGTAACATATAACAGCTGTTGAGAAGGTTCCTTCAAAATTTTGAAGTCAGCTAATTTGTTCAGTGTGAGCTAGGAGTCTAGCTCTTGAATTTACGCTGTGGAGACGGCTGGTTGCCACCAGTCGTGGAATGGATATATTACCTGTTATGTTATGCTTTGGCTAGCCAAATGTTCACGCGTTTGCCTTGTTCTCTTAGCGATGCTAAATATATAACTTGTTTCTGTTTCAACGCAGTCAGCTCAGTTCTGCCCGCGAAAAGCTAAGGCACGAAGCAACGGCTCTGTTCAAAATCGGTAGATGAAAACTCTCAAAGAATCGCATCTTCTTGAAGGGAATTTCCAAGAAGTTCAGACGCAGCTTCTCACTCTGTAGCAACACGCAACTCAAGTGAAATGCGCCAGCGGCCAGCTAGCCAATGCTCTCAGGGAAATGCACATAGGCGCCCTTCCGCAAATAATGGGGGTTTTATATGCATCTGCATGCCTTCACAAGGTTGAAGATATTGTGAAAAGCAGTAATAAGAGGCCTTTATAAAATTTGTGCGAGCAGCAATGCCGAGTGAGCCTATTTGACTGCTAGCATGCTTAGTGGTGTGACGTACGGAAGACTTAACCATACTGTGTAGCCGTTTGTTTATAATTGAGTACACATTTCGAGCCATTCTAAAATTCATGACTCTCGGGTGTGAAACGTGGACATTCCGTTCTCGTTGATAATAGGAAAATCGATGTGCCCACCGGTCGCCCACATTGAATTGCTGTCCCTTGGGAGCTGCCTTTCTCCCCGTTCGCAACATTTCACACTTTTGAACACATTCATTTAAGTTTGAATGTTTTCCCTGTTTCAGTCCCTGATATAACAACGTATTAATTATCCTCCCGATACGTATTACAGTGGGGCTGTCACAAAGAAGATAGCACAGCTGGACGAACCTCGAAAGCAGCTGAGCTCTCAACTCCCAGGAGCGTGAGCAGTGTAAGAATGGCTGCTTAAGAGTTTTCTTCGCATTCCATTTTTGTCAAGGCGGGCCCACGCCCATATAGTATCAAGGCTCATCAGAGCCACACTGGGGTCTGCCGGTGAGTCAAATCGACCAGCTGCATTGTAGCGGAGAAGCTCCTTCAGAATAAGACAACATGTTTCTCTCAGACCTTAAAGTAACTCTAACAGTAACTCTAATCTAGGGCCACAGCCTTGCTTTCCACATGCGCCCTACAGGTGGCACCTGGTGGTGGCCAGTTCGCAGGACCGTTGCTGAGCTTTCCGAATTCTGTTTCCTAGCAAAAAGTGGCCTTTGTTGCGTGGACTATACGAATAGTCACTGTCGAGGGCAAGGATGGCGGACAAGCTGGAGACTGAGGCCAAAACGGCCGCGACACTTGTTAAGAAAGGATCAGCAGTGAGTTCTGCGCAAATCACATACCCTATTGTCCTGATTGAACTTATGCTGAAGTAGTTAGTGTCATAATTCGCTAGAGCACCGAGATAGCACTACGGCCTCGTTACCCTCTGGAGTACCGACTGGCTGACAATCCCATTCTTCTTGACGTCGATTCATTCATCTGTGTTAGCTGCTTGTCAAGCTTTTCCTGGTTACCTTCAGGTAGCCATCACCCAAGATGGTGGTGGGGCTTCAAAGCTTGAGGTCTGGTCAACGGCAGCGCCGGCGGTCCAGAAAGATCCCGATTTGATGTTTGCTCTCTGCTCTGTCGAGCCAGGTTCCACTGCAAGCAAGTTTATGCTGAAGCAAAAACAGCCTCCCAGCGAGGAAGTCAGTGTCCAACGTTCGTGACTTTGCACCTTAATGCTTTTTCTTGACCGACTACGCAGGGGAAATGCTTTCTTTTGCAGCCAGTTTTTTACAACAAGAGGGCAGACTCAAAACACGCACGCTGCTGGAGGTAGTTTGACGCTCACTCGTCTGTAGCTGGGGCGGTGTCATGGTACTCTGCAGGTCTTTGAAGCTACTGCCAGCCAAGTGTTTAATGCCAACACAAACTTGGATCCCATGGCATACAGTGACGTCGGGACTATCCCGCATCAGAACATCCCGTGTGTCTTGGATTTTCTGCGGATCCGCTACATGAACAACGCTATGTATACGGCTGTGGAGCCGCTAATTGTCGCCATCAATCCTTTTCAAGATCTTCACAACGGTACTGCGGAGGTTATCGCTCAATACCGAGATGCAGCTGACTCTGACAAGCTGCCTCCGCACATTTTTCAGATATCGCGGCGGGCCGTTGACAATCTCCATGGAGTGAGAAAGAGCCAAACCATTGTGGTTTCTGGAGAATCTGGGGCTGGAAAGACGGAGACCACGAAGCAGCTGATGAAGTACTTCGCCAGTGCAAGGTCAGGAAACCTAGACGCGCGCATCCAGCAGGCCATCATGGCAGCAAATCCAGTGCTCGAGGTGAATCAAGGCACCGTCAGGGCACTTTCGCTGCATGTTGCCGTTGAAGCGGTGTTTATGAAGGGTGAGAAGATTTTCGTTTTTCACTTCTGCTCTGGATGTCAACAGGCGTTCGGCAATGCGAAGACCGTCCGGAACAATAATAGCAGTCGTTTTGGACGTTTCATGCAACTAGATGTGGCCAAGGGAGGTGGGATTCGTTACGGCTCTGTCATCGCGTTTCTTTTGGAGAAGAGCCGAATTTTGACCCAAGTAAACATTCCGAAGCAATAACTCTCGGTGCCTATTGCAGGGACCACGCATGCAGCGGGCTTTATTCGTATCAGTTGTCCATTTTAGGACGTCATAGCATTCTGTTGTGAGGTGGCATCTTTCGTTATTTGTTTACTCTTGTGGTGATAGGATCGGAATGAGCGCTCGTACCATATCTTCTATCAGATGCTCAAGGGGAGCTCGCCACAAATGAAGGAGCGCTACAAGCTGCTGGGCTGCAGCAAGTATAAGTTTCTCAACCCACACTGTGTCGATGCTCCTGGTATGCTTACCTATAGTGCTCATCTCAGGCTCTGTCCTTGGTTGGGAAGTCGTACAGTGATTGCTCCATTGAGCCTTCGTCCGTATGTGTAATTAGTCCTCGATCGTTGCAATTCTGTGTGTTCAATCAAAGGAGTCGATGACCTTGAAGAATTTGAAGCTGTAGTGAAGGCGTTTGAGTCCATGGGCTTGAAGGAGGAGCAGCGCCACACCATATGGTCCGTTGTGTCAGGGGTGTTACTTCTGGGAAACGTGATAACAGCTGGTAGGCCGGCCTCAAATTCAACTACACGTGTTTTATGAAGCACAGTTTTCCCGTAGAGTACTTGGCATCTTGCAGAGTGTCCGACGGAGCGAACCCGCACCAGAAGTGCTTCAGCTTCTGCCAAGTTTCGGAAGTACACGTCACTTCTTGTCAGAGTAACGGCTGGAAACAGTGTGCTGGCTACATCTTCCTTGTCAGGCAAGAAGGAGGGCGGGGTTGACAACGCTGCAGTAATAGCTGGCGAAAGTTTACGCGTTCTTAAGGACGCCTGTGACCTTCTGTTTTTGGATGGAGATCGCATTCTGACGGAGCTAACGGTCAAGGTTACCTACGCTGGTAGGCTGGATTTACTATGGTGCTGTTTAATCGTTCTTGTCCAATCAGGAAGGTACTCCTGGTGACAAAGAATGGAACTGCAGTATCGACCGTGTTAGTGTGCCTCATCCCTAGCTCTGAGACGAGCATATTTGTGAGTATGCAGTGCTGCTTGCGGTTACGTTGCGCTTGGCATTGCTACTTGGCAGGCAACAACAAGATCGAAGGACGATGGACAGCCGAGGACTCAGACACGCTCCGTGGCTCTCTAGCGAAAGCTGTGTACGAGAAGTTGTTTCTGTGGATTATCCAAGCTCTCAACTCCACAATAGAGCCCCAAGGGGGATTCCAGACATTTATGGGTAGGGCCAACAGTTTGGGATAAAGTTCCTCTTGCTATTGGCATTCCTTGAGCGGGTATTTATTCATTCAAGGAGGTTTCGTATTTTTGTTTTTTCAGGACTCTTAGATATTTTCGGCTTCGAAGTATTCCAGAATAACTCTCTTGAGCAGCTGTTTATTAACATCACGAATGAAATGCTTCAGGTTGGTGCTTCAGCCTGGACTTTCTGTATTCAGCACATACGAAAAGCACGAGTCATGCATTTGCGTTCAGTTGTCCGCGCGGCATTCTAGCTTAGTATTTTAGAGCGGCAACGCGTTGATATACCTGTGCCCACTTCAGAGTACATTTACAGAAGTGGTTTTTGCAAGAGAAAGTGCTCTTTATAAGAGCGAAGGCATTACGGCGAAGGATATTGAGTTCACGGCCAACACAGACGTCATAAGCGTATTGATTGATAAGGGAAATTCCATCCTCAGCGTTCTGGAAGACCAGTGCTTGGCGCCTGGTGAGCACCCAGCAGTGTAGCGCTTCTCTAATCGAGTGTGAACTTTCACTTTGCCTTCTTCAGGAGTTAGAGTTATGAATATTTTTCCTCAGGGGGCAGCGATGAAAAACTTGTCAGCGCGTGCTGCACGAAGCTTAAATCCTGCCCAAGATTTGTGCCGGCCAAACTTGACGCTCAGAGCTCTTTCTTTGTAAAGCACACAATTGGAACAATCAAATACAATGCGCAGGGATTTATATTCAAGAACAAGGACGTTCTGCGCCCTGAAATGGTTGAAGTGGTGCAGGTACATTCCTCTTTTCTGTGCACGGGCAAACCAAAATTTAATGGGAGTTCATATGTACATTATGGAAACGGCCCTTCGCACTGGCTGGTCATTGCGGGAGATTTAGTTTTGGGTTTTCAGTTTATTTCCGACTTATCGTATTTGCGTGGTTGGTCAGGCTTCGAGAAACTCAGTTGTGCGGGCTCTTTTTGAAGGGGTCAAAGTTGAAAGGGGAAAGATGGCGAAAGGGTCTCTGATCGGCTCGCAGTTCTTAGCGCAGCTGAATAAGCTAATGTCACTGATTGGTTCAACAGAATCTCACTTCATTAGGTAAGCACGCGCTGCATTTCAGTATTGTAGGGTGGGGATGTTCTTAGCGCAGCTGAATAAGCTAATGTCACTGATTGGTTCAACAGAATCTCACTTCATTAGGTAAGCACGCGCTGCATTTCAGTATTGTAGGGTGGGGATGTCGTTGCCAATGCACAACAACAGCTTCTTCTGCCCTTGAACATAAGGAAGCCCATGCTGAGGTGGTCTGTTAGTGTACTTTGGCGGCTAGACTGGTATGGAGCTCTGAAATTTGTGTAATTCTGTGTATCTGTTTGCTTGCTAAGGTGTGTGAAGCCCAACGAGGAGAAGAAGCCTCTGTTGTGGATTCAGAGCAAAGTGCTCATTCAGTTGCATGCGCTCTCAATTATCGAAGCTTTGCAGCTTCGTCAGCTTGGATATTCGTATCGGCGTCAGTTCCAGGTTTGTTCGGAATCCCTGCTGTTGCCATTAGCAGATATACAGTTATCCGGAAAGGCACTTAATGGTACAACGATACGCTAAGGATACGATGTCCGCTTATTCTGAGCAGGTAGGCATGCTGCCATGTGCTAACCGTTCAGGAATTTGTTGAACAGTTCCAGTTCATCGACATCAGTGCGGCTAAACAGACGGACAAGAAGGCTGCCACGCAAGCAATACTTGCCTCGGCGAATCTGGAGAGCGGTATGCTACCCCGTACTCTGCTGTCGTGACTTTCCAGGCCGTCAGCTGACAATATGCTTGTTTACGAGTACCAAGTGTCGCACCCTATGCGAGCCTACATATTTGTTGCAGGCACATACGCCCTAGGGAAGAGCATGATCTTTTTAAAGCCAGAGAGCGCGAAGTATTTGGTTCACCTCCAAAGAAGCCGCCTCTCTACATGGGGTCCACTTATTGGTGTCATAGAGGCCATTTACGTGCAAAAGAAGCTGCAGACGAAGAAGCAGGCATTCTCTATATGCTCAAGGATCTGCGCTCATGCAAGAAGAAAGCTTACACAACATGCTTGATCTGTTGTAGTTACCAGTGCCGTGGCGTGGTGGCTGCTGAGATCCGTTACGCAGCGCGGGTGCCTGTTCCACAGCGCAGTACAGCTGTAGAGCATGCTAACTAGTATCTTAGATTCCCACGACCAAAGTAGTCACTCCAATTGGTTAGCGTATGCAGCGCACGAAGACGGTCGGCACCCACCAATGTGCTGCTCCACGGTACCCAACGCCCAAATACTCATTAGCTGGATCCTTACTGCTATTCCTCGTAGCCTGTAGTAGTAGGGGGTGCTGGAGGTCCGCGAAACAACATTACCCAAGCGGTAAGGACCAGGCATGATATCAGTGCATAGAAATAATACAGTCCAAGCTTATGCGTTGCCCGCTGAGGAGCTTGTGTTTGCACAGAAGCTCGTTAGCGGGCTTGATTCACATGGCAGCGCAGTCAGGTTCTACGTGAGCTGATACCTGCAAGAAAACTGCTAGTGCCTGAGTGGATGAGGCCGCATTTCGTCTATGAGGCGCACCTGCTCCATGTGAGCAAAGCCATAAGTGTTACAATTTCATGCTAGCAGGCGCACGACACTTATGAGGGGTCGGTGATGGTGAGCTCCGGCAAGGAGAAGGGCCTTTTGTGTGTTCGCTGTACTTGACAACAGCATCACCTCTTCAAGGCCCCAGTGAGCCGTTACCCTTCCTCCTCGGTGCTTCGTCTTAACGCGCTGAGAGCTCTCCCCAGTATACGCGTTGTGAGGGCAATATTGCTTCTCGACTTCTTTCTCAATCTGCTTGGAGCAGGAGTTCAGTTACTCTGCTTGGGAACCATAGTTCGCCCCCGTTAGAAGCTATCCCCATCACGCTGGTGCACTGCACCTCTTGCTTCCGCAACTGCTGTCTGTGCAGTGATACAAATGCCTTGTAGTGCCACTAGCTGCGACCAGATGTACGTTTGCTTGCCGAGTTTGTGGAACAGTGCTAACAGATTCGGCTTCCATCCCAGGCTGGAACTCCGGATCACTGTAACCGCCATACTAGGGTCTCAATTACTGGGATTCGAACCGCGTGTTGGTCCCGAGATTTGCCCTGCAGTGGATAGGCTTTCTCCATGAAGTCCTCCCGTGCTTGCCTTTGTTAAAGCCAACTCTGCTTTCTTCAGCAAATTCACCGTAATGGAAAGCCGTCTAGGTAGAGCTTTGGACGTGCGTCTCAAGCACTGGCGTTTCCATCGCAGCTCATCGGTAGCTGCTTCCAGGGGTGTTAGGCCCCGGTTACATCTCACACTGTAGTCAGCACCCTGTGGAAGCACAAACAGCAGCAGCTTCGGTCTGCACGCCACAAACCGAATGAATCTCTTGCGGATAAATGGGTGAAGCAAACTCGAGCTAGGCAACCATACATGTATGTGGCTAACGACAGCCTCCTTACGCGACTTAACAGAAGCTGCACAATCGCAGGACGCTCAAAGGCATCGAAGAGCGGTGTTTGGCCGTTACTACGCTGCTGGTTCAGCATGTCTGGGACAAGACTGAGAAGCAACTCGATCACGTCAACGTGGCCTCCCTTCACTGCATAGTGCAATGGAGTGTCTCCTTGTTTGTCACGGATCTCAAGGAATCTTCTTTGGTTATTCTTTCCGCCTGTAGCGTGAAGACTGGCTGGACAAGAAGAGAATTTGTTTTCGCACCACGGTGCAGCACACGGGCAATCGTAGAACGCTTCCAACACCCAACGCTAATAAATTAGGCGATCTGCTCAAATCCAAGTGGATGGAGTGAAACGCCACCACTCCATGCACTCGCATGGTGCTGCTACAAAGGCTCGTATGTCACCTGTTTGCTCAAGGATCCACTTCAGACACTTGGCGTGGCCATAAGCAGCAGCGTAGAATGCTAGTGTTTGGCCCTTGTCGCACCGGAGGGAAGTAAGTGAAGGGAGGCTGACTCGTTCCTTTAGAGGTTTGTCCTCATAGATGCACTTGAACAGCTCCAGCACTTGCTCATCGTCTTTTCGGGGGTGCCGCAGCATGTGGTGGAACAGAGACATTCCAGAAGCCTTGCTTGTAGCATGCACCAGCTGCCTGAACAGGGTGCATCAGAAAAACGACGTCTTCGCATTCCATCTACGCACAATCACACGCCAGCAGCAGTTACTGTAGTTCTGTCCAAACAGCTCTCGACGGCGAAACTTGGTAAGAGACAGCAAACCGGGACCTACGGTTCTTCCTTAAGTCGGTTGAATATATCTGGGCCTAGCATGCTCACAACGCACTCTGGCCACCCTCCCATCGTCGGTCTTTGCACCGCATCACTGCATGCTTCTGACGTTGTGCACAGGGATCCCTCCTGTCTGCCAGGAGACTGTTCCAAGCTGAGTGCACCGGCCTTTCGCGGCTGGCCTTTTAGCTGGGTTTTCGATGTCAAAGCACAGTGTCCACTCAAGTGTCGTAGGCTACTCACGTCCCCCCAAAATGCGAACGGTTCCTGCGTGTGTCGTTCTTGCTGAATATTTCCAGTTGCTGTATTTGCAGTGCATGCAGCACTGAGAGGCTTCACAGACCCGTTTTTATGAGAGTCTTCAGTGAATTCATCACGGCAAATGCTGTGCAATTCAATGCATTTCCTGCCTGTACAGTCGTGTTCCCCATCGCAGGACGGAACGTTGTCTTTGGCACGTTTCGCCCTCACTTTCAGAGTATTTTCCTCATCCCGACTGGATACTACAGAGACATCCCACAGTGCTTGTTCCCCTGCACGTGTATCGACGGACCTATGTCGGGAGGTGCATCCACTGCAGATCTCGCTTCTATCGGAAATGCCAATGCAATTGCTCGGCACAGTGCCGAATGCTGTTAGTTCGGGTTTTACGGTTAGAGCATTCGCCCTAAAGCGACTCTTCCTCTCATGTATCCTTGAGCCCATGTCCACGCTGATAACAGACGAAGTACACTGGCCCCGATCATCAGCACCACTGCCTTCAGCAAGGTTTCGTTGAACTTCCCTTAGGCCGGCGCTTGGTCTTATTCGATGACCGACACTGCTCTGCGCGCATGGCAGCTTAACGGGATCACTCGGGTTTGTAACTATTCGTACGTCGACCGTTTCTTGGCGAGTACGCCCATGCCGGCATCTGAATGAGTATATTGCCCGACTTCCCTGCATACCGTTCCGACATTCCATAGTGCCCCTCCTTTTATTCTGTGGCGATTGGAGGAGCTGTCGTTGAAGGTAGACACTCCTTGTATATAGCTTTTCCTGCCGAAGCAACGCCCGTAGTCGTCTCTTCAGGTCGGCTCGTGGTGTTGTGTCGAAGTCCCCGCATCTGATCGAGGCTGCGACCTGGACGCCTCTGCATTGCTCCATTTATTTATTTCCTTCTCAATTTGTTGGAATCGCGTCTTCAGAACACACAGGGAGAAGAATAACACTACGCCTCCATGTGTGCGCTCTCTTTCGAGTCTCGGGAGGACCATCTGTTGAGAAGTAGGTGGCTGGGTCGGCTCTTCCCAAGCAGGACTTGACTGGTATGCCACTGCAGGCAATGTTTTCTAGCACTGTTCCAGTCCTTCGACGTCCAATTCTTCGACGTCAATGAAAACCCTGCTATTGCATGGACTGTAAATCCTTCACACACTCTCCTCCACCTCAGCTCTTACGCGGAACATTCACTATCTCTGTTCACTCCTGTTAGTGGTGCCTCAATCGCCACTTCTTGCGTCCCTGTGCCTGGATATCTCAGTGTTCCGAAGGTAAATGCACAGCGAAAAAGTCAAGTGTCCGCAACGGGCCCCGTCTCGGAAATTCCGTACTGCGCCAGCCTACACTTAAAACACAGACTCGAGCCATCTTTCACCCAAGGGTCACCCCTGTGAGCCCAACTGCTGAAATCCCAAGACCTCTTGTTTGTCGTCCTGTTGCTCGTTCGTTTGGGATCAGTTACCCGAAGAGGTCCCCAATCCGCAGAAACATAAAGCTGGTGAGGCTTCCTTTTGAGATGATCTGTGCAGTAATTAGCCCGTGAAAGACGTAACCTGCAGGGACTCACTAGCATCTACCTTAGTGTGCCAGTCTCTTCAGTAATTAGCCCGTGAAAGACGTAGCCTCCAGGGACTCACTAGCATCTACCTTAGTGTGCCAGTCTCTTCGTCAGGTATGGGATTCGCACGACATGAGCTCGCATTCAAGGTCAAAACAGAGTCGCCAATTATTGTACAGATCAGAAACGAGTAAAATATACCTTGAAACGAGTAAAATATACCTTGACATGAGCGACGGAGCAGCGATGAGAGTCGCAGCGGTGAGGGACCACCAATGCACCATTGGTGGTGCGAGAGCGCTGCCATGAGGTGGGCTGTCTCGCTTGCTTGAAACTACTCCCACAGCTAGGCAGTACAGCTTCATCAAAGGACGTAAGATACAGCAACATAATGCCGAAGAGCGAGGCTTCTTCAATCCAGAGAGGTGTGACTGTTTGTTAGTGAAGTGCAGCGTTACCTTTCCTGGGCTTGTCACTGTACCTGTGGGGACTAACAGTTTGACATTTAGACCCTGGCGCAGCATGCAATGACCTACAAAACAACAGTCAATCAAGTGCACAAAAACAATTTTAACTCGAATCTTATGATATCCTACTCACCGCAGCCAGTGAGGTAACCGGGCCCCCAATGGTGGACTACAGGATTGAGCGTTCGATGATGTGTGTCTGTTGGGAATGATGCCGGAAGAGTGGACATTCGAGTGTGTGTGAATTCCTTATTCCAGCAGCACTACTCAACCAAGATTACTTCCCTCCCGCGCAGGCGTACTTCAACATTTTTGTGCAACCCGCTGTAGACCGTCACACTCCACCAGGTGTACTCGAGGCAACCGTACCTCGAGCACAGCTGGTGAAGTGTGTCGGTCTATAGCTGGTTCCTACTTTCCCGCCACAGTCTGGCAGGCGACGCATTTTTACCTGGAACCGCTTTTACATACACGTGTGCAGGTGGGGAAGTCCAGAACCTGGGTGTCAGAGCTGGGTGCATGCGTCACGGATATTTTTGATCATACAGACTGGGAATCATCCATGGATCCTACTTTGAAGCGCACCAAGGTAACATTTCTAAAGTGCTACACAAAGGAGGAGACAGCTGGACACTAGTCACCCAAGACTGTCTTTTAATTTGAAATACGCACAGGCTTGTAGGTAAAACATGCGGGTCATTTTCTGATTGAATCGCTGAATAGTAGTGTTAATCTGATTAGCCGAAAACGTACATACAGGCGCTAAAGAAAGGAAGTCACCTGAAATGTGTAGGCGCTCGGGTGGCAGGATTACTGGTTCGCGGACACACACGCACACCGTGCAGGATTGTTGCTTTTTGTGGAGGTGGGACGGCGCTCATAAACGTACTGCAAACGAAAACCTGGAAGTGCCGTAAAGCACAGTTACAACAAGCTTTTCGAGACCATGACCCAGCGAGAATGCCTCACGCACGTTGCGGTATAAGCAAACTGACATAGTCACAATGCGAACTGTGGAACACGCATCTCATCACAACACAAACAAGGCTAATGCCTTTGGGAATATTAGCTTAAACAATGCCGTGGTAGCCAGTGGAAGTATCCTCGCACAGAAGTTGCATGAAGCCTTCAACTCTCTAAAGTGGCTACACAGCTTGGTCAAGTGCCTGATGCTCTTTGCAGTTGGGTTTTTAACCCGCTTAATTTTAACGACAAATTGCCTGCTTCCGATGCAACATCGGAAGCAACATCGGAAGCAAGCACTTTGTCGTTAAACTCGTGGCATTTATGTTGGACGCTGGCGGACCTCGACAATTTTGACTAGTGCTTCATTTCTCTGTAACAGCGTCTTTCCATCTGTGCTTGATTATTGCCCTCCAGCACACTTGCAGCAACTGAACAAATTCCAACGGCAGTGGCAAGCCTCGGCAAGCTGCCCTTGAGAGGTTTGCGGACGTGCCAGCATTGGCACGTCTCCTCCACGTTTTGTGAGTTTCACTTGGCCCACGTTAGCCCATTCTAGAGGATATAATTATTGTTCAGCCGTACAGTCCTAACATGCTTAAGCGTATACATATTGTGAGTTTTCTTTTTAACTACGACAATGACCAGCTGTATTCGTTTGCTTGTCTTCCAACTTTCCCATCACCATGCTATCGGCTCGCATGCCTGGTATTTTCCGTAGTGCCACTTTGACCTGTCCTGTTTTCTTCAGTATATACCACTTTTAATTGCCCCTGCAGTGGCTTCTGAGCTGCGGCTGGTCTCCGCTATGATGCTGGTCATAGTCATGCGCCGCTGCTTGTGTTGCCCCTTCACACAGCTGTCAATAAGTAGCTTTGCAGGATCGTTAAATATTCAGTTCTCCGTCACGCCGTGCTCTTCTATCATTTTGATGCGTAGAAGGGACTTAATTTTCCCGGCATGCTTCGTGGCGCTTCTTTTGAAAGTGTCACGTAATATGTTTGCTGTCCCAGAATGACGTTTGTATCTCCTGCACTCGCAGCAGAGAGCTTTTCCCGCAGCTATTATATTGTAGCTAAAACATGATTCGGGACGTTTCAGCCTAGCTTCACTGACGTAGTTACAAAGAAAATCTTCCTCGTATTTTCAAGTTGCTCGGGAACCTGTCGGGCTTGCTGACAACAAATTTGAAAATGCCACTTTACAGCAGGCATTCCCAGCTTGTGTCTCGATGAGCTGATCTAACTGAATCTCATGCATGTTACTACAGGACGTTGCGAATTGGCACTAGTCGTCAACGTTCCCTGTGAACTTCAATCGCAAGCATTTTCTGCACCCCCTTGGAGCACACGATTGCCATGATGGCAACGCAATCATTTCCAGCATTGCATTCGAACTTCGAATTGCGTCACAAATTCGATGGTAGAAATGAACGCTGCCAAACCTTAGCGACCCGCACGGAAACCTTGTGTCTTCATCGTTTTCAGAAGTTGGCAGACCTCGCGGAGAATCACACCTTGTTCTTCAATGAGACAACGTAGTACTTGAGCCTGCGCGTTTGCACACCTAACAGAAGCAATTACCTTTGATGGCGTAGGTAGCAGCTGATTTCCTGCCCGTTCCCGCAATTCCGGAATATCATGCGGTATTATGTATCAAAAGAAGGTGTGTCAAATTTATGCAGAGGTCTGACTCCATGCTGCATTGTGAACAGCGCCTGAGCTGGTTGTAATGCGGCCTTTGAGCATTAGTGCTTCAATCAAATAGAGGCCCCTGACTGCAGCTAGCCCAAGTTATTGCTTAGCTCGTGCGACCCTCTATTTGCATGTTGGATTTACATCATTGGAGCCGATGACCCCTTTTTGAAGCTTTCCGGGAGGTCCTTGGGTACGTTTAACGATTGTCTCCGACGGAATATGAGTCTGAGAGCGCCTCTGTAGAGATACCGATGGAGTTCGAACTTGTTTCGCAGTCCTAACCTGTCGTGACAGAGTTCCTGCAAGCAGCTCACGAGTTGTCAGCCGTTCATGGTATATTTCAATGAAGGAATGACAAGTACAGAGGAGGATGCTTAATCAGAAACACTGCCAATATGACAACAGTGTTACGAGCGTGAGAGACCCCAATACTGTTTCTGCTGGCCATGTGGCCAAGCATGGCACTCGCGAGTGCAAAACACCAAGTGTCTTGTGACTTTAAGCGACAGACAATCAATTAAATTTAAACTACCAACGAGTAACCGTTACAGAATTCAAAATTGAGTAAGCTCACCTTGTGAGATCAAGCCCTTAGCTCCACTTTGCGGAGGCACTTGAACAGGCGGTGGAACTCGGCGCATCATAATGCCAACTTCATCCCTCTGCATATGTGTCAGAACTGAGGCCAGCCACTCATACAAGTCCATCATCACGACCAGCTCTAAAGAACCTTTAAACTGGCGAATTCCATCCCGTGAAGCCAGCTGATGGTCCGGAGAATGCAGTAGCTGCTGCTGTCTTCCGTAGGACATAAATTCTGCAATGAATTCAGGAGAAACCTTCGACATCTTCATTTCCAACGAGTCCGCCACGGCTGGACGGAGTGTTAAAGGACACACCCCAGCACCTGCCGACGAAGCATTATTGAGAGTTGCTTTATCAACGCCCGAGCCTCTGCTGAAAACGTCAGGAGAAATGAAAGGCTGCGCAACTAGCCGAACCACGGGATCTCTTAGGGGCGGCCACGCTTGGTCGCTGACGAGGTGCATTGCATACCCTGATATGCGAGCCATTTTGGCCCATAAAT
This sequence comes from Eimeria tenella, assembly GCF_000499545.2. Taxonomy (NCBI): domain Eukaryota; phylum Apicomplexa; class Conoidasida; order Eucoccidiorida; family Eimeriidae; genus Eimeria; species Eimeria tenella. The sequence goes on from NW_013542053.1 coordinate 240,268, forward strand.
AGCAGTCGGACCTGCAAGGCACTTCGGCGCCTGAAGATGGTCGCCGCTTGGGAGAAAATAAGGAGATCAATTCACTAAGTGAAGGGGCAGTTAGCGAATTGCAACACAATTGAAATACAGCCCTTAACAAAATTGCGGAAACATCAAAGAGCCACGTTGGGTATGAAGTGGTAGTGGCCCTAACCAGTGCCTGCCTGTAGTTGAAAAACAAAGGCACATTCCAGACTCAAGGTAAGAAAGGCAAGGCCTGCAACCGATACGGTTCGTGTCGTACAGACTGACGCTTGGGCTTGTGGCACAACAACGATGTGCAGACATGCACGTCTACAAGAAGTACGCCACATGTTAAGAACATAGAATTACCTAAAAGCCTCGTCGTCGTAGTTCCAGAGCTTGAGGAAGGCATGCCGCACTCTGCGGAATGTTGCTGGCTCTGAAGCAGCAGTCGTGCTGAGCAGTCGGTACAAACCCCCAGCACGACACATCAATCACTACGCGGCTTCATGCTTAGGCAGGAGTCGTTTCGCCACCATCTTTCACGCATTACTCATGAATGTAGGCCGTCCTTAAAGAGATCGCTTAACACTAAGGAAATGCCACAACGGAGAAGTTGCTGCTCCTGAAATTCTTCGAACAACTCATTGTAAACTAGAAACACTCAGCAATCATTTGTGGCTAGCGTGAAAAGAGACTTGAGCCTGGAAACCGACCACTGGGCTTAGTGCGTAGTATGTAACTGCTTCCTTTAGCCAGCTCCATAGCATCGTGAACGTGCCGCACCTCTGTTTAAAGGGTAAAATACGGAGCGGGGAGGCTGGACCTGCTGCTTCATCGTAGCTCAACGTCACTGGTCGCTCAAATGGCTCTTCTGTGTGCAGCATTCTAAGGCAAGCCTCTTCATGTGCTTGGTGGTTTGCCATGTGTGCATCTAGGAGTAGGCGCTGTTGCACTTCAGCTTTGTGAGCCACATCTCCCTGAGCTGCTGATCCTACTTCTTTTTTGGGGGCCTTGGAAGGCTCAGCTGCGCGCAAAACCTTCTTGCGCGGCATGAGCGAGTCTTTGGAACTTTTGGGTTCCATGGTGGAGTTCACTTGGCTGCGTGCCTTTAATTCGGCGAGCGGCCTCCGGATGGTGTCTGCGACGTCTTCCATTCTCGGGGTTGCTGCTTCTGGAGGACATGCGGGCGGCAAATTACCAGTCCTGCACAGTTAGTCGCTTTCACAGCAACACACGACTGCCTCTTACCGGTGGGACGACTTTGTCAGTTTTAGAAAGATCTGGGCTATTTAGTGAAGTGCGCTAAGGGCGCCTATGTTGTGGGCCATAAAATAAATACAAGCTTACTTGACCTCCTCAACCTCGTTTTGTTGAAGTCCCAGAAGCTGAATGAGAGCTTCTGCCGATAGAGGGCAATGCTGTCCCTCCTTAATCGGATGCGTTTCAGGCGATCCGGTACCTTGGTGCAGCAGCACGTAAAGAGAGTTGTACAGAATGAAACGCATGCGATACTGTGCGGCCTGTAACAAAGCCCTGTTGCAACGCCTTACGAGCAGCAACCTTGATAGCGAAAGGAATCCGCATATTTTGGACACTATACGAGGATTTTCCCACACACTGTTGGATGGAGAGGGCTCATGTAACGTAGAACATAGTTGCTTTGCGGCTGATAGCTTGGCAGTGAAGTCAAGTGCCTTGTTGGCAGCAGCATTGCTCCACCTGGGCGTGGTGGCCCCTTTTGGCCCTTTCCTTTCACCATCTACCCCATGTACTACCTCTCTGCGCCTCTCCTCTGGCATGTCTCCATCAGGCAAATCTCTCTCTTTGCCTCTGCAGGAAGCATCTTGATCCGACTGAGGTGCGGATTCTTCAGCCATAGTGACACAATCTTTGTCCATTGGGGAGTTTGCGTCGATTGAAGTGGGGAGATCTGGCGGAAAGCTATCGCCAAGACCATCAGAAGCAAACGGATGAGCAGAGGTGCGCAGAATATTGTTGTCTTTCTTATATGTCCTATCTGAAGCATTTCCAGCTGCTGATGGCGTGCTGGCTTGCACAACGGCCTTCTGGTGCCCGCACGCCAAGTACGTCGCACATGCACTGCATAAAGAAGCGGCCTGCTCAATGGAGAGGTGGTTAAGGCGTGCATGCGTTTGAGAGTCCAATAGCGCAGAACCATCTCCGTGAAAAGCCTCATCTAACGCCCTCCCGCAGCGTGAGCACTTGCTTTTCGCATATGCACTTCCGAAATTGTTTATCTCAGTTTCGTCTCCTTTCCTGCAGGAGTCCCCCGAAAGTGGTTGGAAACGTCCATCCCATATGCCCCATGAATCACAACACGGGCAGCAGCAGCACGGTCGGCCTGCAAGTTGTAGGCCTTTTCTTTCTGCTGCCCTTAAGCGGCAACAGCGGCAACCACAGGTCGCACCACCGTAACCGTCCCAGCCATCGGCAGTGTAGCTGCCAGGATTGTTCAGATGAGAGGATTTTGGTAGCGCTAAACCTTGAGTCCTTGTGCAGCCTGGAGAGGGAGAACGTAACTTCCGACCTATGCGCTGCAGGGGACGATTTGATGTGGACACGCCATACGCTCTCATCCAGGAGGGAAGCGACAAAATGTCGGTTTTAGGCGTGAAGTAAAACGCGTCTACCCCCATTTCCGATGATGCCAGTCCTAGATTACTTCCGCAGGCATTTGCCACCGTGCTTCTTAGGGGCAGCTCTGCAGCGCCTTTTCCTGCTGGTTTGCAGCTTCGACTTCGCTTCGAAATACTCCTCTTCTGACTGCCTCGAATGCCGGGCTGCTTCCTAAAATAGTGTAGCTCCCTAGGAGAAAAGCGCACTCCTAGCCTCCTGAGGTTTTCTTCGTCATCAGCAGTAGCTAAAGCAGCATCGAGCTTAGGGTTGGCGCTCAGAGTGCCCGCTGCTGTGAAGTTTCGTATCATTGTTTTTTGTCCGCCATTGGTTGCCTTTGGTTCGCTGGGTGCACGCAAGGATTTTCTGAACCCCCAAGTTTCACAAGACATTTGGGAGGAAGGCTTGCCTGCAGCAACTGCTGGAGTGTAATCAGCCTGCTGTCTCTTGGATTGCGTGAATCCTTGCCTCTCAACTTGCTGTGGAAACTGTTGAGTCAAATCTTTCTCTGACACATTGGCTTGCAATTCTGGCCACACAATTTTCGGGCGGCCGAAGTGGGAAGTGTCCAGATCGCGATTTCGGTGCTGAGATGGTAGGCCAGCTGGAAGGCACGTTGTAGATATCTGCTGCGACTGTGGGGGAGAGCGGCAAAGCGGAATATTTTCCCCTGGCTCTGGGTGGAGAGCTGGAGGCAACGTCGAGGGCACAGTGCCATAAGCGTAGTTAAGACTGGCACTCTGCTGTGAGCACTCCCGCTGAATTGGACGAAAGGGCCACTCATGCAGTGAATGTAATAGTGGTGAGGATGCTTCTGCTGCATACAGTGGAAGCACGTGTCTCCGCTGGCGGGTTTGTGCCCAGCATTCGCCGGATTTCTGGCCGCCACTAGGCATTCCAGCAGCTGGCAAAGAGGAGGGGCTGATACGTGCCAGGTGGTGATTCACCGCCCGAGACGCCTCATGATCAGTGGGTCTTTCATCCGCAGAAGTCGCCACCAACCTAGGACGCCGAGTAAAGTAGGTCAGGCCCTCGTGAGGCCGGGAGTCAAAAGTATATGGGCTAATCTCGCAACTTTCTTTAAGAAGATCTTCAACCGCCGTTCTTTCTACGTAAGGAATGGGTTGCTGCAGGCACTGCTGATGTCGCAGAATTTGCTGTTGCCGGTCCCGCTGCTGCCGCAATAGCTCGTTTCGTCTCCGTGAAACTGCTATTGCCATACTGCTAGCTTGCTGGTGTTCCATGCTAACGTTATGGGAGTCTTGTGGTCTCCATGAGCTACAGTCGTGGTAGGGGCTCACTCCACAAACGTCAACATTGTCACCTTGATTCGCATGATCAGACAAGGCTGCCCGGTAAGTCCGGCGTTCTATTGGCTTTTGAGGAGGCGGAGGAGGCAGTGGCCTGTCCTGGGGAACTGCAAAAGGCATTAACCGTGAGAGGCGGAGCACCTCATTCCGCACCTGTTGCTCTTGCTGTTTTAGAATTCTCTGCTGTGACATAAGAGCCGCCAGTTCGCACTGCCCCCAATTGTTCGGCATTATGGTGTGGCTTTGTGAATACAAAAATCAGACGCGTGCTCCGAAAGAGGAAAGGCAGTCCAATAAGACTGGCTGCTGCAGTGGAGCACGGCTAGCTGTGTGACGGGAGAACAAAGTGAGGCCCACATCGGAATATGCGGACACTCGAACTCTACAGTGGTGACACCGCGTCGCCAGAAGAGAAACCCCGCAGCACTGCCTGGTCACGCTTCCTCTGTTCTGCTCGCTGCTTCTTCCCTGGTGAACCCCATAGGTTAATGAAACTAGACAGAGCAGCCTCGCAGTGCTTGTCAAAGGAGCCGCGCGCTACAACCTGGGGCAGCTCCGTTACTTGGCTTCCCCTCTTCAGCAGTGCTACCTTCTTCTATGTAAATGCAGCATTTGTGGCTTTTCTCTAGAGAACTTCACAGGGAAGGACTCTCGCTAATGATTCGACTGTAACCCGCATAGCCATCAGCGAATCCCTGTGTAAACCTTCCGCAGCCCGCAGGTAGCCCCCACTTTTCGAGGTATTCCCCTAAAATGACTTGTTCCGAGAATCTGCAATGCAACTGTCTTCGAAATTTGCTCCGAGGCCCTGCTGATAGGAGGATCTGGAGAGGAAGGTCGTGAGCTCTAGCCGCTGCCTACACATGCGCGGGATAGTCTGGGGTGAAGAATGAGGAAAACCTTACCCCGTAGTCTATTTGTGCACACGCTAGTAAATATGCAATTATGAATTGCAGTAAGAGTGCATCTGTGGGAGTGGGAAATGCTGCTCCGTTCTCCAGCCCCCCTTACGTCACGGCAGGCGCTCGACCATCGCGAGCGCTGCCGACGTAACCTACTCGACTTCCATTGGCCGCATCGAAGTAACTGTACATAAAACTAAGACAACCGACGAAAAAAATATTATACTCTTGGCTAGCGCCGTACAAGCACTGTACTGGGGCAGATCAATCAGGTACCAGCTGCACTGTGTTCAAAACAAGGCATACTCGTCGTGCTTCACAGGAGGATGATGATCACTAGCATCCGAAAGAACCAAATAACTAATGAGACACTCCCTGCGTTGGAGCTCACGAAAGTAATTGCTTCCTTGTACTAAACGATACGATTTCGGTCAAACAATACGGTATCGGAGACCCGTAGTAGGCGGCGATTCAAAGCTTCCCAAGTCTGTAGAACACCCCCCGCGCAAAAGTTTTGCCTTATCGCGCATCTAGTGAGAAAAGCACAGCATGACGGGTGGATAGTGTAGCGGAGGGAACACGTGTAGCTGGCTCTTAGCTGGGCGTTTGAAATCTGTACCGGGGGAAGAGGAGACTGATAGCTGAGAGCACTTCGCCAGTTCGCCAGTTTCTGATAGTACAAGTGGGACGCTGTTTTAATCCACTGTAGGGGATATATAAGAAAGACAAGACGTGACGGACGGTTATCGCCGACGGGATGCTGTTGAACCAGAGGAACTGCTGCGCTATACCGAAAGTTTAATCAGGGCAAGGGCAACAGGACCACAGAAAGAGATAACCGCTTTTTTCATATAGCGTTTTAGTCTGCTGTTCCATTTCTAAGGACTCGTACACCGGGCTGGTCGGGCCTAGGGCTATCCAGAGACCTATCTGCAAGTTCCTGATCACTTTGCAGTTGCTCAGCTCCAATGAATGCTTTACTTTTGTGTACGATGCAGAAAACGCTTTTAGGTTGCATTGAAACAAACCCGGCTCCAACCAAGATAAATACTTTCCATAAAAGGTCTAACAGCTGAAAACTTCCGACCTTCTAAAGCCGATAGATTACTTTACGGCCGACTATTGCCCACAGCGTCGGAGTACACTGTTCCAGTTCTAGCATGTACCATAATATTCTTTTCGACATGGGACAGCGTAGGAGCTGAACTCCCCTCATGAGCCTCGCAAACGCTGCATGTTTCTAGGTGCAACCCCAAAAGCCCACAAGCCCAACATTTTCAAAGCAAGCGACCTACAGTGGAGAGAAGGGCCTGTAGTTATTAAGCATTCTGTACGCGGCAATAATGAACTCAGACCAGAGAGAAGTGATGGCTTCAAGCTGTGAAATTTCGATGCAAGTCGGACTTTCTAACTGCACACCACTACCCAAATGTACAAGGCAAGCGCTGTGCGCTGAGCCGCAGTGCATCCTGTAACTCCCCAGTTGTCTTTCCGTTCTTTAAAACTAGTTCTGTAAAATTGTTTCTTTGAAACACTTTTGGGTTACGTGAGGCTCTTAAAGTAGGACTCTAGACCGCAGTACGTCGAACTACTTTTGCCAAGCAGGGTTCACCTGGAGATTTTTGGGTCATGCTGAATCACTCAAATCATGCTACCTTAATACAGAGCAATGAAGTGCCTGAGCATTTCGTATCAACGTTTTGGTTTTTTGTAATCGCAGTTCTAAGCTAGCGCGCATTATAGAGGTGAAAGCGTGGCGCTGCGCATTATACACACGCATTATAACAGAACGGGGAATTCATCTAAAGACGCTGTGCACATTGGGTTAATGCTTTCATACAGCAATTCAGCTATAAACCGTGGAGATCTGATAGAAGATTCACTCAGAGGGAACTTCAGACGAGTCCAAGGCTTGAGGCTAGCAGCGCTGAGGAGAGGGGTCGGCTCTATTGTGGGCTCCTGAAAATGTCTCACCTCTCGTAAACTAAGAACTACATTGTTTTAGCCTTTAGTTAATTATTTATAGCACCAAAGACTGCAGGTACTGGATAATGAGGGCCTGCATAGGCACTTTACCCGTCCCAGTGCCCTAGAAGTAGGGATGCTGTAAGCTACTCCACAGGTCACACCTACAGTTGGCAGCCGCCACGTGCAGCACAGAGCGAAGTGATATATCAAGAAAACATAAGTTTTTAGAGCAGCTTATGAGCCCTCGTGATGGATGGGTAATGGAGGCAGCCCTGGAAAGTGAGGACGAAGTGCCTATCAGAGTGAAGCCTAGAGCCAGGATCAGCAGAAGAAAGAGAGGATAATATGCCGCTTTGGTGGAGCAAGATGCTGTGGGAAGTGCCCTCCAGTGAGCGCCAAGGTGTGCTGTCTTACGCAGGTACGACTGCAGCTCCCTGATACGAAGTTCTTGGCTATGAGGAATTTTCTGGTGGGCAACAATGCACTAGGTAGGTTTGTTAGCCCAGTATGCTATAGAGTGCTGACAGCTCAGGGTGCCGCCGCTCTCTAGGAGATGTGCGCTCACCGTCGTTCACGGCGGCTGGATGTACCTAGGCCGCATAGTGACTATACTGAATACAAGCTGCATCTTGCTTGCGCGATCAGATGTCCGTTTAGTCTGTCACGCTCTTTCTGATCTGTCTCTCGGATAAAGTTGACCTACACAATATACCGTAGACTTTAACTCCGACTTGATGAGCTGAAAACCTATGCGTGTGACAATTGGCGTGGCGTCTCTGTGAAGTTCATGCATGAAGCTATAAGATAAAATAGATAAAATATAGTCATACGACCTGGTGCCGAGAAAGGCGTCAGGCACGACGCGCAGTTGAAACTCTTTCGTCGTTCCCGCCACAAGTCACACGCCAAAGACAATGCGGGAATGCAGATCAAGACAGTCGAATCGCAAGCCTAGACGAGCTCGGATTACCTCTATGGCAGCTTAATTACATCCTCGTCCTACTTCACCTGAACAAAGGGGCCGCCCTGTGACCCTGTAATGGGCAGCATGAAGTCTTACTATGTGCACTGCCCGCACCGAATAAGTAGGCGCTACGAGCATCTATTCTTGTGGTCTTTAAAGTGGCCAATTACAGCGAGGATGACGAGGAGCTGCAGTTGCCTGATGTCATGCTTGAGCGTACTCGGCTTGATAAGTGGCTTTAGGCAGTAGAAATGCACAAACCTCTAACTGAGATACTCAACGTTGTACGTAAACAAAGAGGAACCTTCCCTAATGTCTTGCCCATCAAACTCTGGCAGAAACGGCCCTCCTGCTGTTTGGTGCCTGTTACGGTTCAGCAAAGTCCGTTATCTACATATATTGTATATGCTTCGTTATTTATTTGATGACTCCGTACCAGCTCAGCATTCACAGGCAAAAGATTACAAATGTATCGGTGAATGGGTGGGTTTCTCCTACATAGTGCCCTTCGGTGAGCGAAAGGTGCTCATGGTGATCAACTGCCAAGGTACTATGCGTTGAATGCTCTTACAACCCTCCCATTCCCTTTATTCACAGTATATTGAAGACACTGGGGGGGGTTGGGGGGGAATTTTCTTTTTAGGCTGGATTCAGATGGGCGCTTTCATCAGCTTCGTATGGCGGAGGATGGCCAGCGAAAGCGCACTTTTCCTTCAATCGTGAGAGTTAGACACTATTCAGTAATGCCCTGCGGAATTAAGGCCGTTCCAGCTACCCTTCATACCTAGATGTACATAAGCTTTGAACCTTTTCTAGGCCTGAGAATCAGTGCAAGTGGGCTGCACCAGAAAAAATCTAACCACCCAGTTAGAGCAAATTTGTGCTAGTTTGACCTTCCTGAACGTGCACCTAATAATTCGGTGTCGGATAGGCATGGAGTTGCGGGACTGTTGAGGAGTGGGTGCACAGAACCATTCATCCTGCAGAATATCCAGCATTCGCGAACCAAGCTAAACACGGCACCAGGAAGCGCAGGCATGTAATAGCCAGATTCATCCATCGATGCACTGGGAGGGGATGGGTTGAGGAGGCGAAAAGCAGAAGTCCCTTGGAAAATGGAAAAAGCAGCTGTGAGGTTTCCTTCTCTATTTGAGCGCGGAGCGGCAGGCATCAACGCCATCACAGCAGCTGCCACGTGAAGTAGGCGGTACCCTGAGATCTATCTTCGTAAACTGCATTGCTTCTCACTTGTAGAACTGATAGGGTTCACGAAGATAGACCTGGGCCAACGCTACTGGAAACGCGAGCTAGGAGATTATTCAGTACGTGATGATACCGTGCACTGAACGTACCTAAAGGATGAAGGTGCGGTCACACAGGATTAGGCAAGGCTGTATGCGCTTACGTTTCTGCAGCACTAGATGCGCAGCCCATGTTTGGCATGCTGCAGCTAATCGGCGACCGGGAGTCTACCGGATGCATCAAGTTGTCTTTTGGGCTTTTGTTGCATAAGAGGAATAGATGCATGCAGAGCTTTTCCTAGCCTGCCTCTCAAACCGTGCCGATTCTTAGCAGATTCTTGACAGTAGAAGCTCCCTTTATCTTCAAGGACAGCAGAGGAACAGCAGCCGAATCGGCAGCAGTGCAAGAACTACGGCGGGCAGTAGAGTGAGAGTGAAGGCGGAGACGGAGCCAACAAAAGTTCTGCTTTGATGGGGCACGCACAAAGGCCCGTCAACTTCCGGAAAATAAAGGTAAAAAATAGGGAACGTTTTATACGGAGGCACTGACAGCATGGTGTGTTTGAGTGCAAGGCCACGCGCAAATCTGGGGACAGATTGCCCCTCACGGGAAGTGAAGGCATGCATGTTACGTGAAGCCTTCAAGAATTGGGGGGGCGAGGGCCCCTAGTCTACGGCTTGTGCCACTTTATCCAGGCGAAGAGAAAGGTGCTATGAACGAACCTGCAGCGCTAACTGGTCCCCCGTGAGGGAAGATCAACGGCAGCATTTAAACAGCAAGGCCTAGCCTACACACTGGCGACAAGGTGGAGAGCTGCTGTGAGCCTTTGCCACAGTGCCTCAAAATTCAGCTGTCAGTGCTTTGTTGCTTTTTCTCACTTTGCATCCGGCACCTTCTTTGTAGGCCTAGCTTCCTAGTTTTCATTCTTTTCCCGTTCATTCTTGCCCTTTGCACTACTAGAGTTGCATTCTGCCAACCGTTAGTCTGGCTCAAAATGGCTCCCACTTTCGGCCAACTCAGAAGCCTTGGGGAATCAACGGCTGAGCAAAGAGGCATGTTCACCCTGTTGGTGCATGGGTGGACTTCGCTGCCACGCAGGAGCTACTCGTAATCAATTAGGACTCCCGAGTGATGCAGTCCTTGCGTAGAAAAACAGGTGATGTAGAACAATCTGGTAGAGTAGAATAAACGAAAGATGGTAATAATCCACCCAACGATACCCATACAAGTTCCGAACTGCATGAAATAATTGGGGAATAAGGAAAAAGCAAACGTTCAAAACGTTATAAAAACGAAAAGAGGAGAGCAAACGGACAAAAAATGGTCGAACAATCAAATATAGATGGAAGAATAATAAATCGTAGCTTAATGTGGAAAAGAAGAAATAAACAAGAGGTACAGGCGCGATATATTGGATAAAAGGAATAAATTTAAATAGTTTAAAGCGAAAGGAATACCAGTGTCACTTAGAAGAGAGCGAAACAAGGAAACGGAAGTGTACGCGAAAGTAAATAGAGTTCTACACAACTACAAATAGTGAGAAAAAACAAAGTCTTAGGTGATTCAGGTCAGAGTGAACGATAGAAACAATCAGCGGAAGCATAGCGAGGAAACGGAATTTTAAATGTATTCCCTAGTGGGCTGCCTCTAACCTGAAGGGAGTGAAAACCAAAAGAATTGTTGCAGAAGTGTATCTGGCATTTAGGCTGAGCTATATCTAAAGGTAAGCAGAGCCAAACATCAAGGGCCAAGCAAGGAGAAAGAACCCGAAGTTTCATTGCTTAGAATCAGTGTAGACTAATGACTCTACCATGCGTTATAGACGGAAGTATACACCTACTGTGGAAAACTGGGCTTTTTCGGAAGCAACCGGCTGTAGAGAGACCCGCAGAGGCAATGCACATAGGGATAACTCAATACAGGAAAGACAGAAGCAACACATACAGGAAGACACTCTGAAGCAGGGACGCAGCACGCAACAAAGCAGCAAGCGTACAAAGACAGAAACTTAGACAGGTGGACGCTGCGGTCCCAAGTTCGACGGAAGCACATCGGAGCCAAGTCGTAGTGAAGCTAAACAACAAGACAAAATCACCCTTCAGAGACAAGCAAAACAGTTTTGGAAGCGAAGAAGTTGTAGTGTGCATTAATAGAACTTCCCACTCCTCACGCTACAACGTTTCCACGGAATGGCCTCCGGCGTCGTATTATTCAGAAGCTGGAGATTGGCGCAGTCCTGAACTCAGTGCCATGCGAAGACAAGGAGTCTGGACGTGCTCCAATTAAAATTCTTCAGCAGTTTCCAATGGCCAACGTAGGTGCCTGCTGCTTGTAGCGCACGTTTCCATGAAACATCGTAGTGGAGATTCCCAAAAGCTATGCATTACTCGCAAGGGCCCTGCTGACTGCGGCATCGCCGCCAGATGCAAAACACGCGCTTGGCGGCAGAGTTCAATGTTTCATGGGAAGGGCAGAGCTCCAGGCCTGGCTACCAAGGCGCTGTGATTTTTGTTGAGTGAATTGGGATTGTTTAGACTTCTGTGTGTGTCGTAGAGTCCCAGTGCAGATCTCCGTAAGAGTGCCTAAAAAGTATTCCGAGAATTTGAAGGGCTCTGGCTCAACAGCAGTTGGGCATGGTCTTTTGACCCCTAAGGAACACCTTCACTGGTTTGAGTTCAGCGCTCGCGCACTCATTTCTTGCGAGAGGGAGTCTCGAGAATATTCCTCTCAGAAGGTGAATACAGCAAGCTACCGAGAATGAACCCCTCAAGGCAGGGAAAACCTCCTCCCCTGTTGAAATTCGATACTTATCTCGGTTCTAGTCGGGCAACAGGTTATCCTTAACCTGTTGCCAGTCCCCAACCTGATCCTATACCTGCAGGGGACATCTCTAGATCATAATATTCACTGCTTCCTAAGGTCTTTCTACTGCTTATGTTTGTGTATATTTTGGTTTATCAAGATTCTTGCGGCAGCTTGCGTGCCTAAATGTGATACGTTGCACTGAAGTCTGAGCGTGGCGAGCGACGCTCACTTTGGATGTTATGTAACATGACTGATTCCCTGCTGCTCAAGAACAATATGGACCACAAATCTATTTTCTAACGTATTAAAACAATAAACCCATAGCAACTAGCGTTTTTATTCAACCCTTGTTATTGCGGTAAGAGTTTTGTCTCTACCAGCCCCAATTGGCGCTGTTAGTGCCTCACTAACCTTCTGTCTCGGACCTATTTTATTTTTTCGTCAATTGCATTTCATTGCCCGATACAATTTCTTCTTGCCGTACTGCCGATCTTCTGTGTCGAGCTTCATTGAACTTGCTGCCAATCATTTCGAATCAACCACAAGCCAGTGCGCCTCTCCCAGATTGAGAGCATCCCTGCAACTTCATACAAACCCACCATTCGAGAGTTATGGACATCTTCGTTCTTCAGGACTGGAGGAAAGCAGCAAGTGAAGCGCTGTTCGTCAGCAGCGGCGCCGTCGCCCCGGCACTTCAGGAGCTCGGAAGTGTCATGGCATGAAAGGTTCGCAGAGCGGTTCCCTACGCTGCACGAGAATCAATGGGTTTAAGACAGAGGCGATTGGATATAGGGGGTGACCGGGGAGGGGCCGCTCCGTCGAATACAGAATATCAGGATGACATGGTACCTCTAAGTGAGCTGCAGCGGAGGCTCGACTTCGAGCAAAAGGTCTTCGACGATCGAACGATTGTTCCATCCATTAAATGGAAAGTACCGGAGAGGCCGCACAGTAGCCTGCATCTTATATGGGGTGCACTGCTACTACTCGTTGTTCTATTCGTACGGCGGCTTCCCCGTTTTCCTGGGGTCAAGCCGGCGCGCGCAGAGCCTGGCGACCCCCTGATGTACTGGGAAGCAAAAAATATCCTTGGAGAGAATCCGAAAGAAGGGCTACAGCGGCGACTACGTGCAAACCCTCATTTGCTGAAGGGTTTTAGTGAGTTTGCACAGCTGTCGAAAGAGAGTTTGGATCGCAGAGACAAGACAGCCCAACGCATCTACAGCTATCAGAGGGAAATGGTAGATGCCTTCAATCCACTTCTTATTGTCACCGATCGTATAGAGGCTTTGTTAAAGCAGCTGCCACCACAAGCTCAAACGCTTCCACCCAACGCTAAGGAGCTGCGTACTCAGTTGCAGCTTCTTAGCGAAGCAGAAGCAAACAAGTCGTACAAGAAGGCAGAGTTCCTGGAGAATTGGGACAGGGGACGAATGAAGAGGGAACTGTACACCGATCCCGCGGTGATTAATTCACTGCGCCAGCTGATGGATTTTGACTCAGCACACATGAGAAAGAAGATTGCACTGCTGGAGTTCCTGACCAACGAAGCCTCAAAAGCAGTCAACGGCTGCAGTATTGCCCCAGTCGTGAAAAGGGAGCTACAGGCTCTTGAGACGAAGGTTCAACACGCAGCTAACGACGCTCAGAGAGAGGCAGCAAAATGCATGGAGCTGTTACCACCACAGGACCGCTGGATGCTTCTGCTTTTCGTCGATCACATTGGACCCTCCGCGTGAAGAGGCGAGTAGACAACCTTGTTAGGGCGCTGCATGTTGCTTTCTACAGTGGGGGCGTGCAAGGTGTCAACAATGAACGTTTCTGCATGAATTTGGCGGCAGAGAGCCCTCTGGACAAGCCTGCAGTAGTGCTTTACTATGAAAGTGACATACGCACTGTTTAGCGCTTGCCTACCCACCAGCTATGCTGGGTTCAACAGGTATATCAGTCTGATGCTTATATGTTAAAAGTACCTTGGGAAGTAGCCGAGGACTCGAACTTGATTGCGCTAGGGCGCTTTCAGGGCTTTGACCCCTTCCAGATTCCGCTGCGGCTGATGCCAGCTGGGGGGTTCTGTTGACCAAACTTTTTGGCTTATGCCCAGGGAAAACGCGGCTGCTAAGTGCACAGTTCACTACTGACTTCCAATTGGCTGCGAAGAGGGAATTCTGCAACGCATGCGTGGTATTTGGGGCGTGTGTAAGTAGCTTATTAGGAGCTGTGGCCGCCTGTTTAACGAATTTGGTAACTGTAGTAGCCTGCCCCGGTCCCGTTCTGACGCTTGAACGGCGATACACTGCTGTAGAGAGATTGTGAACTGAAGTGCGCAGGAATGTAGTGAGGCGCAGCTGTTGCTCACTCCGCGCAAACAGCGTGAGGAGTCTACAATGATTTATTTAGAAGCTGTGGCTCTTTTGAACTTACTCATGCATGCGTGCCAGTGGGGTCACAAGGACGCGACATAGGCAGCCGTTGTTTTTCGGGGAGGTGATGCCGTCAGGTAATTAGGTGTGCTGAGTATGTAACTAGCGCTCTGTTTGTTCCTGATACGACAGTCACCGTGTGGTGTGCCTTCATGTCTGTAAGCAGGAGCAAGTACCTTCTTCTCTACCATTTTATCTCGAGCACCTATGCCAAGAAATAAAGGGAGGTGCTGAGAGTCCCTCCTGCGCTCTTGAACGCCTCCACCAGCTCATTGTTTGCGCTGAGGCGGAGATGCGTAATGAGCACAGCAACGCAGCTTCTAAGCGCTGAATTGCAATCATACATTCAGTGTATTTAGTCTGGCAAGCACTGGGATTTTAGGTGTCCCAAAATCCTGGCGACTCTAGCCACGGGTGGTCCATGTTCTCAGGGACGACGCGGAGAACAACACCCTTCAGATGCGTCGCATCGTCATTAGAGTTCATCTCTACAACCCGTTTACATCAGTAATTCAGATGCAAGTACTGTTAATTTTTGAAAACAGACAGTTTCTCTGATGGTCTTCACCTGTGGGGCCACTGCGTTGTGGTGCGAGCATGGCAGTCACACTTGGCAACAGTTAACTGGAACCGAAGTTGCCCGCCCCCTATTCCGCTCTTTTCTTGCTTTATCTTATTCGAAATTAACGACCATTTCTGTACTGCAGAGTTTGAACCCACAATTGCAGGCTTTGGCCTTTTCACGCCTTCTCAGGTTCGCGCACCAGTCGTTGTCCATCGAAGCATGAGCGGCGCCTGAGAAGTTCGCTACAATGTGTTCGAAAGGCTCTTAAGCTGAAAAGCGTTAATGATATCTTTAACTGCAAACGAATAGCAGCTTAACACAGCCGTACTCAACGCAGTGGTGCTGCATTGTTTCAGCTGATCAGCGCACATTTCAGAACCCGCCTGTTACCTCCCCAGCAGTTACTCAATGTCAGCTCAGCACGGAATTACAACCAGAGTCTCGGTGCCTCCATCTGAGGCGGCCACTGGCTTCTGTAGAGGTTCCCCAGGTTCCCTTCATTCTAGCACAAGCTGAAGGTTGAAAAGCAACACTTTGAGCAGTAGCTGATGGCGATGTTGCAGGGCAACAGCCTGACAGTGACTGCCACTGGATATCACCTAAGAGCTTATCCACATAGAAATCTTCGCAAGGATTCCGGGGACAGACAAGGACGACAGCCAGCTGCAGGGCCTGGGGAGTTCTCTCAGCAAGACAGAGCTTCCCATTTTCACCCGACGTGCGCTCAACTACGTCCAGAAGAGATAAAGTCTGATGGAGCCTCGAATCCACATTTTTGGGAGACAAACCCTCTCAACACGGAAACACTGACGTTGCCGCAGTTCCATTCAGCGGGAATTTTGGAGTCATCAAACGTGAAGGCGCCGGCCGCTAAAGCAGGTACAAGCACAGAATCTTTTCGCGAGCATTCCATGTTCTCTGAAGCTTCAAATATTTTCCATTGTGGACACATTCCACGTGTTTCTGACAAGCCTGTGCCAGTGGCAGAGTGCACCAAACCACAATGTGGAGCCACTGCATCTTCTCCCGTAAAACAATGTTGCTCTCGACGAAGCAGTGAAGCGAGAGATGTTTCTCAGAGAGCCAAGCTCACTCGGCAAAGTGCTGATGACGAAAACTCCGTGCAGAAGCCGAAAAAAATCAGCAGAGCGCGGAGCCCACAGTGGCCGGTGCATTTTGGCCTTTTCTTTTACAGCGCTGTACATTTCGCTCTCCTGCTGCTTCAGGAAGCACAGGGTATAGTCACTTTATGCTTGTGGCAGATCTTGCAAAAGCTCTTGCTGCTCTCGAATAACCTGCTCTGCCACTGTAGCTTCGGACTGAACCTGGTTGCCGTGGGTCTCCTTCGGAAGTTTCATGACGGTGAGGGAGGGCTTGCAGTCTCCGTTCGCGCATTCGCAAGACTTTTGCGGATGTTAGGAACTTTAATGGAGCGCACTGCGGCCACGGCTCTTGCCGCGGAGTCCAAAGCTGCCTCGAAGATGCTGGCAGCACGCAGGGCAGCAATCAAGACCGCAGCAGTAGTTGGCTCAAAGTGGACCACCCTGGCTACTTGGGTGACGACACTGCCCTACCCCGCCTCCACAGATTCAGCTCGGACGAAGAAGCAAATGAGGGCCCCTCAGGGTGGAGCTGAGAGTAATGGAAACTTGCCATTAACACCTGAGGAAGCGCTTGCAACAGGTGATGCAGAAATATCACAGTAGAATTACAGGTTAGGAAAAAAACATGGCTAACGCAGTTTCATGCACAATAAACGAAGATGGGAGCATCTTGAGAGCATTGCGCAAAGATGCACACTGTTTTGTTTTTTCAGCTTGCGACTTGTGGGCCTCTATGCACCTCGAGACGCCCTCCAAACATCTTAGTGTTCTTGAGTTTCAGGATCTTCTCCGGAAGCGCTTCTCGGTGAAAGACGGCCTCCTGTACTTGGTTCCAAAGGACCGTGCTAACGAGCTTGAAGCACCACCAGCCACACCAGCAGTGACACGAAGGGGAGGATTGCAGCAAATACTGTCCTGGGCTTTTCTGCCACAAGGCAATGAGCCGTATTGCACTAAGCCTTTGAGTTTAGCGGTCTACGCCATGCTACAGAGGGCCCACTCGGCTTACAGCGCATATGCCACGGTACTCTCAGCTTCACTTCTATCTTTGCGATAGCAACAGTGGCAACAGCAGCAGCACATGCGACAGCACAGAACCAAAGAACTGGACACTGTGCCATGTGCTTTCACGGCGAATGCGACGAAAAGTGCCGCCACACTTTTAGATGTACGCTAGCGCGTACTAAATGAATAAGCTGAAAGGCTCAGGGCGGATATCACTGTCGCAGCAGCAGACCCGCAATTGTGTTACTCAGCCCATTTCGAAGTACTATTTTGGGTAATTGCTACTGCTGATGCCGCCAACACTGTTTATTGTTCTCTGCTGGCCCATATCCGGGTCTCTTCACGTGTGTTGCTACGCTTGTGCTGTTGCGTAGGTCCTTGGGCGGAAGTTTCGTGCTGCTTGCGGGTTTGCCGTTGCCGCAAGCTTCAATGTCACTTCGCGTATCTGGAAGATGTTACGCGGGTTGCTTCAATGTGCGTCACCAAGCTTCACATTTCAATCTTTCTGGACTAACATTGCACAGTCGGCGGATGCCGCATCACTGCTTGCTGCACAGTGCACCGTCGCCTCTGCCTTTGTTGAAATGCCTGCCGCTGAGGGCCGTAGTTCGCCTTCGAATGCTTGAAACATCGGTCGCCAGACTTTGCTTCCGGCGGTGCTTGAAGATTACTATGTGTAGCTTTTTGCTCTGCTGGTTGTTTCTTTTTTAGGACACTGTGTACACGAAGACATGGGTCGGAATTAGAAGCAAAATAAGAAGTAAGGCGCGGGAGATGCGCCTTGCAGTGCTGGGTGGCTCAAGTCACTGACCCCCATGTTTCGCCTTTAACCTTTTGACGCCGCTAGATTGAGAGACAACTGGTCAGGGAAGGCTCAAGGTGACAATCTGACCTTGCGAAATCCACACCGTTTCCCGCTCGAGGGCAGCAGTACTGGATCAGGGAGGGCATCAGGATTGGATCAGGCTGGAGCCCACTTCGTTGGGATGGATGTCACATTTTCTTCTCGTTTTTAAAGTTTGTTGCTGATGTCGCCAAAAATTTGTGTGAAAGGTAAAATGCAGCTCTTGGAACTTCTGCGGGAGGCCGTATTCGCTTTGTGACGTAAGAATAGAGAACACGAAACGGCCCGTTGTGACAGTGCTGTTTAACGAGCCCGCGCCATCAAACTGGGCTTTCTTTATCTAGAACAAGCTCGTGCTCTGAGAATAGATCGGCAAACACATTCACTGCGAGCTCGACGCAACTTCCCTCACTCCGTATCGTAACGAAATGGTAGAATGATGGCACCATTCTGGTAGTCGTAATATTGGGAACGAACCGTGAACTGGCCCTGGAGCGTGAAGAGGTCCTGCATTTCTGTGGAGCGTGGCACCTGTGTACCACGCTGTGCTTTGACAATACAGAACGTCTGCCTCGGCTTTGCCCACAAGACACGAGATGGCGGGGAAACGCCACAGGGCTTCGCTCGTAGCAAGAGAGGCAGTAGCCGAGTCACGAAGTGAGGTTCACCTAGCCTGGAGCCGTGCCTTCGCTAGTCTGAGCCTGCACTTGTCTGGCTAACGTAGGCTTGTGGCTACCTACAGCTAGTGAATCCTTGGATGGGAGTCAGAGCATTAACTGGGTGAATGCTCTAACTCCCACTGGTCCCGATACGTCATCCCCAAGCGCCTTCAAACTACAAATGAATTTCCTCGGACAGGAGCTTGGTGAACCTGAGCTGGAGCCATCATAAGGTAGAACCCGTGATTTGAATGTAGATGAACCAAATAGTTTGTCTTGGAAATGAATCAATGGAACGTGTAACTAGCTCGCGACCGACAGGAGTTGTAAATGTTAAGGCAGAGAACACCAATCTGCTGTGGGAAGAAACTATCACCTTAAGGCTTGTCCAGTATTTCCAAATCATGCTGCGCACGTTCACTTATACTAGACGTACAGACAACGATGGGCTGCGCCAGCTACGAGATTCCAGGCTGGCCTGGTAAACCATTAGCCTCTATCTCTACTGCCTCCCTAGTAAGCACCTGGGGTGAAAAGCCTCCGACAAAGGCCCACAGGCCTCACGCTGTCTGACAAATACCGAAACACAAGAAAACCAGCACCGTGCGTATTCTCCTGGATGTGGAAATGTAGTGTAGAGCGAACAACTACCATTTAGCACACATCCCCGGTAAGCTTGGAAAAATATCATTAAACAGCGCGGGTCTATCCAAAAATGCATCGTTTGCATGCTGCTGTGCGTGTAAAAGAAAATTAAAGTCATTGCAGCAGGTGCAGAGACGAGGGGATTTCATCACCTCGCTGCTTTGTGATGCCAGTGGCAGAAGAAGCTTCTGCTGCCACACCGTCTGCAACAGGAAAAGCTGTTTCTTGTGCTGCTTCTGGCTGTGCGCGTCCTCTGTACAATGTACCAGCATCACTTGGACTGGACGTGCTTAGCGACTTTCTCCTTCAACTCCGCCACCTCATCGCGCTCCCTGCAGCATGCATTGTGACAACTGCGAACGCAACTCGGTAGTTACACAGTTTACACAGCTCGGCAGCTTGGCTGCTGCAATGCTAGTATGCTAGCTAGGCTAACCTATTTTGGGCAGCTTACTTAGGCTTGCAAGGAGACTTAGACTCCCTAGCAGGCGGAACGGTAATGCCTCGTCCAGCGAGTCCACTGGGCTGTATCACCACCAAAGCAAGACAAGAGGATGCAACGACAATGAAGCCTACCTGGAAGACCGAAAACGAAATTGCTACACAAGCTCCGGCTCTATAACTGCGCTAAAATAGGCTACAGGCTTACATCCATCAAGTCTGTTGCTCTCTTGAGCAACCCGTATAGGAACGGCTGCAGCAGGAGCCGAACTAGTTGCGTCAAGTGTTTGGCGCTGTGCGTGGCAATCCCCATCTGGCCGCTGACGAGGACCGCAACACCCAGAAGCAGCCCAAGCAGAAGCAGAGGCAGTATCAGCCAGTTGCTGGTAGCAAAAGACACCACCATACCTATTTCATTCCACCCAAGACAGATAAGCAACAGCCAACCCCACAGAGGAACAGAACGCCAGGAAGCCCCACTGCCACAGCGCTGTTGCAGCAGCTGGGCCTCGCGGCACTGCTGTTGCATCGACGCGACTGCTCTCCTCTGTATGGCTTGCTCAGATATGGAATCTATGAGCGGTCTATAGAAGGCAGCGGGCATTGGCTGCTCTTCGCTGGTGGCGTGTGCCTGTGCTGTACTGTCCATCTGTTTCCCCGTCTCTGTCTCCCCAGCAGCGGCTTCCAGGGTGGGAGAAGAGAGAGAGAGCCGTTCTAACTGCATCTCGCGTAGTGTGGGAATAAGCACTGCGAAACACACCACAGTAGCCCTTGACCGTAAACCACTAGCATGCCCCTCAAACCTCAAGCTCCTTTCACACAAACTCGCACCACTGCAAATCCCTAAAACCTAAATACGTCTCTACACCCAAATTTGAATTTCTTAAGGGGATAGACGTGGGCACTGACGGAGAGCCTGGGACTTTGCTGTCAAGAACAGGGACTGAAGTTTCTCCGCGGAAAGCACTTCCCACCGCCTCGGCTGATCGTCTTCATCAAAGGCGAAAAACATTGTGAACCTATGAGGCACAGAAGCAGGCACGATAACGAAATAGTGACACCACTAATCATTATATGATAGATGCAACCATGGAGAGGGCATGGATCGGATGGCAAGATCAAACGTAGTAGGGCAGATTCGGAACGCGCAGGGCAATCCACATGAGAGACGGTCAATATATAATGAACCGCCAAAAACGGCCGAAATTCTGCAACCTGAATGCACGTTATTCTGCAATCTGAATCGATGGTTATGTATAATCGACACAAACGGCCTAAATCAAGTGCGCAAGCAACAACAGAGAATGAAGAAGAACTCATCAAGCGACCCATCGAAACCCCAACCAAAATGGCGAGCTAAACCGATGAAAACACGGATCCGTGGACCTCCTTCCCACCTTTCAGTTACATAAACATGCAGTGTTCCTGCAAGCTTCGAAAGGGAAGTTCTAAGCTGCCACAGAGCCACGACTCGGCAGCGAACTGCAAACTCAGCAACCCATGCAGCTCCTGCTGCGTCTGCGTCCGCCTCGTCAGTGTCACTATCAAGTCCCCGTGCAGCCGCACCGAAGTGAGCAGCACAAACCGTTGCGTTTGCTGCAGCCCGCCCTCGGCAGACTTCCCAGAAAGCAGGAGGAGAAAAATCTGTTGGAAGAAGGCAAAACCACACGGGAAACAACGCAATCCCATTATATGATAATACAGCTGCTGATGATTCTGCAACTACTGCCGCCGCGGAAGCGCCAGGTAAAGATGAATACCGCGGCTGCAAGGCACTTTAGGCCAACCCACCGCGGGATGAGAGTAGAGCGTCAATGCCCGTGAAGCCATCAGCACACTTCTCCTGTGCAAGTGCCACAGCAAATACACACTTCTTATATAAACGCTACTCCTCACAACTAAAGCCATGACAGTAAACCTGAATCTGCAGGGTGAAGCACGAGAACACAAAACATCTGCATAAGGGGTGAAGACTGACGGCAATGGCCTCGTTCAAAAATTTTTGCTGATTTTCTCGGATGGCCTGCACCTCTTGCTGCATCTCCTCTGTCAACTCACAAACAAAACACACAAGCTTCAGCCAAATATATGCACAACCTAACAGCAACAATACGAGCATAGAGGAGGCGTTTAAGGGAATAGCTGATGCATTTGCTGCAGGTGCACCTAAAGCTATTAGAAACAGCCGCGCGGACGAGAAAAGAACAAAAACACAAGCAGAGAGACGCACGCTGCAGAAAAACACAAGAGCCAAAAGCAGGCGCGTCGCGACAAGGGAACAAAAATTGATAAATCGGAATGGACCTAGCCACACAGATAGGGAGAGCGATGCAGCGGTATGCAGTACGCGCCGAATGCCAGATGTAAGTGCTCCTTACGGCGCAGCGAATCTGCGATGAGACTGGAGGGGAATTGAAGACGATCGCCGCTCTCCACTTCAATGCTGCATTCTTCACTGAAAGCCTCAAAGTCCGCAGTCGCGGCAGCAACCGCCCCAGCACTACGAGTGCAAACGCAGCAGCAGCTTATCATCTGGACATGTGAAATACGTGCACGAATGCTCACTGTACCACGTGCCTGCAGCATGACTGCAACAAAAGCAGCGACTGCTACAGAAATTGTAGAGGAGATGTTTCCGTACCTTCTCTTGCGGAAAGCAGCCCAGGCTTCAAGCATCAGCTCACCCTTCGCCTGCAGATGTAGAAAAAGGAGCAACAGCAGTGCGCCATACTCCGGGCATGTCACTGGAGCCCTCTGTCTGCTATCAAGCGCCGCCCTAAAGTGCTGTTCCAATGGTCCTATACGTTGCGTGCTGTAAATCAGAGCTCACCGACGCAGCACTGTTCCTCGGATCCCTCGTGTAGGCCTCTCTGTTGCAGCAGCAGCAGTAAAACACCGCTCTCGATCGTTTCAAGGCACACGATATGCAACAGTGCTGATGAATGCTTGCAGATATCCCTTTTCACGGCTGCAGCTACTGTGACGCTGCAGCTGCTGTAAGTGCTGCAGTTGGTAGGGGTACGAGCACGCGGCGTCGGCGTTCCACATAGTGCTAACTCTGCACTTGCCTACAAATGATGATATTTGTGCAAAAGCCTACAGCAGTTGATGTCTGCGCTGCAAACGCTGTCGTACCTAAGTGCGTCCTTGTATTTCCGCGCAACTCGCACTCGGGCTTCAGAAAGCTGCGAGTCTACAATTGGCTTCAGGGTAGAAATAAGGCTGAACCACCAAACACGAACCAAATGAGAGACAAGAGGAAGAATGACACAACAGGAGTTTCGGCGACTATGGCACAGGAAGTAGCAACAGCAGCGACGGAAAAACCAGAGCTATGAAGAAGGCAACGGCAATACTGGAGCAGCAGCTGACGCTTCGATGAGTTCCGTCTTGACACTTGTGCAAATCTTCTCCTGATACCGCGTGGCCTGTGACAGGTATTGTGCTGCATATGCAATCACACGCCACTAAAAACTGTAACGTTAGAAATATCAGGCGCAGAACGCGCGGGCATTTTCGTCTAGCGACACAGACAGGCAGCTAATGTGGACGGTTGTGACAGAAGAGCAAAGAAAATACATACAAAGGCTATGACTCACTTAATGCGTCGTGCACGATAGTCGTAATCTCCTTCTTTATTGCTGCTGTGTCTGCTGCCGTGGGTTTCAAGTACTGCTGCTGCAGAGCGGCAGCACGGGAAGTCGCCATTTGCAGTGCCTGCTGCTTCAAGTCCTGGCATCGGTAGATCGCAAGCATTTCCTTCTGATTTGGAATATCCAGGTGAGACTGCTGCTTTATTGTCTCCTAAACAGCAACAATAGCAAAAGTAGCCGCTTCTATGGTATTAAACCAGACAAATTCCAGTGCGCCTGCACCTTTCATTATTAGATCAGTTGTTTTTGCTGTAGTCTTTTCTTTTCATGTAAGCTTTCGTTTGATATGAATAGTGCCACCTCTCCTGCTGCTACTATTGAAACTGCTCTCTGCGCAATGCTTTCGTCCTCACCCAGATATTCTTCGCATACGCACCGAAGCCGTCGGCCGGAACGTTACGAGTGTACGACTTGGGGCTGAATTCGTTTGCCCATCTGCGGAAAGAAGATAAATAGGATTAGAAAATGCACACAGCAGAACTGATGCTCGACACCGCTACAGAAAAAGCTGAAGCAGCGCAAAAATTTGGGCTTGTAAAAAAAATTTGACACTGGCGTTCACTCCGCCACGCAAGCAGGGTACATCAGCAATGCCAGTGCACACCCCTTTTGTCATGACTGCTGCTCCTTTGGAAAACTAGAATTCCATAGATGCTACCGCTGACGCGACGGAACCAGCTTCTTAGTGCTGCAGTACCTGGTTCTGAGCCTAATAACGTCCTTTTCGAACTCTTCCGGAGCGAGTAGTTTGTGTGCTAGTCCCACGACCTCGACTGTAAAGAAATCCTGAGCCGATCTGTCAGCTGCAGAGCCAGGCTGCGGAAAAAAAATGCACAATTCTAACGGTGCCAGCCGTTGCTGCTGCTGGGGCCTGCAGCTGTTGCTCGGGTAGCAAATGTGCAGCGTTCCCTCCGCAGGCTACTTCGAGAAATGGATTGAGTCTCGTCACCACTACATAGCAATCAACCGCCATGTGAAAGTGTTGCAGCAAGAAAAGCAGTGAAAAAGAAAGCACAGGAGGTACCTTCTCGATTTCATTCCAGATTTTGTCCACGTAGTCTTTCACAATCCTTTCCTTCATAACATCTGTCCGCACAAACAAACTCGTATAGCAATACCTTATGCCATAAGCCTTTCAGCGTACACAAAGCAAAGCGCAGCAAAATCAATACAATGGCAGCACGGAAGGCAATACTACCAACATCAGCAGCAACACACCTTCAGGGACGATTGTTGGTGCCCAGTCACGTACGGCGAATAGTAAAATCGTTTTAGGAGCGCTGTGAATATCACAAGGAAGATACACATGCATGAACGAATTTCAGCTGGCCTATGGGTATATTTACGCCAAGTAAAGACAGACTGGCCTAGAGAAGACGTAAACCAGGAGACACTCCCGACCATGTGAATACAAAAGCAACAAAAACAGGTGAGAGGCTTACAGACAAGCACTAAGATTACACCACAAACACACAGCTGGTACATTCATTATCCTTATTAACCACAAACAAAGGCCACCGATGGGCACAAGCAGACAAACAAGTCGAATCAGTCTAAGCCAACGACGAACGTAGTCGGGAAACAACTTCCAGATGACAAATGGACCATGGCAGATAAACACAGAAACAAATAGACGAATACGAAAAGCGGAGATGAATCTCAACTAATTTACACATGCCAAAACTTGACACGAAAATGAAAGTGGAGGGGAAAAACCCCAAAGAGGACAGGCAATGCCCAGCAGAAAGCACATAACCGTGTTCACTGCGCCTGGTGTCTCGTGTGACAGATTGGGCACAAGGCACACTCGTCCTGGCGCATGAAGAGCTCCAGGTTAGCCTCCATAACAGTCTTTAGAAGGCCAAAGCCGGAACCCGTGTGACAGCCAAGCGCCGAGCAGCTGATGTTCACAAGGAGACAATCCGCCAGGGCAAGAGCAAACAGGGAGAAAAAATTCTCGTATGTCTGTCGTCGGTCTCCCCGTTCACGTGAATCCAGGCCCTCAACATCCAGTATCAGCACTGGACGCTGCAGAGTCGAACTGCTGCTGCTTTTGCTTTCGCCGCCGCTGTTAGCATCGCTGTTGCTAGTGCTGTTGCCGCTGCTTGTACCATGGAGGTTATCCCGCCCTACCCATAATCCCTTCGTGGTCTGGCTGTAACCCTTTTGTGCATCCATCACCTGAAAGCTGCATCCGAATAGAGAGTTCATCAGCGTGCCTGCGCATTCACGTAACAGAAAAGCAAACCCTACAACCACGGCAATAGAACGAGCAAATCCAACAGCTGCAAAAAGAACACCCTCCAACTCCCCGACACCCAGGATGGTGAGGGTGACGGAGTACTGTTTCAGGAGAGCACACAGCAGCAATTAGTGACAGCAGCAGCGAACGCCAGCAACCGGAGGGAGCAGCAGCAAACAACGGTGGCGCTGGAAACGAACTTTTGCCACTGCTCTGGGAGCCCAAGATGGTGATAACATTGAAACTAAAACCAACGTCTGCAAGTCCTTGGTCCCTCATCCATTTCTCCAGATCAGCACTGAGATGTACATACACAGTGGCTCATCAGTATGTCCACCCGACGCGAACGCACAGTGCAGAAGCTACATGCCACAGGTGGGCCGATGTGTGCCCTTCGAAGTACTGTGCTGGTACTAAAGGACTGTGCCTTGTTAACGCTGAGCTTCATCTGTAACGATGCTTATCGTCTTCCAATCATCGTACTTTCCCCCTAATTCCTACGGCTCTCTTCCCTCCTGTGACTCCATGCCTATCTATAATTCGGGATGCAAATTTATTCGCAAGCGTTTCCGTGTTCCATAATTATGTGACTCCATTCCCTCGTCCCTTCCTGCGACTCAGTCTCGTTCTGCCTCCTTCTGTGCCTCTATACGCACGTCGCTGCCTAATCTTTCATAATCGTTAATATTCCTGGTGTTGGCCCCAGTGGCAACGGCCAATCAACAGCAGTAGAAACAACAGTAGCAAAGGGATCTGCAGTTAAAGGGGATATTTTCAGCTAACTTGAAGCCGAAGCAGAAGTGGACGCAGAAATTGGGAAATATCGCACCGAGCACGGATTCATGTAATATATACCACGACAAAGAAAAATATACTGAAGGGGAAGACACCAACAGAAGCATTTAAAACTTTTATTAGCCAAGTCGAAGCCTAAAGAAACACCAACAACGGCAGCAATAACAACAGGAGGGGAACCACCATTCACGAACGAGACAGAAGTACCACAGAGCACGGCAGGATCATGAGCCTTACGTCATCTCCCCGTCATAGTCAATGACTTGCACAAGATCGCCTCCAGACAAAGTCACCATCTTTACTCGCTGTTGTTTTCGGCGCAGCTGCTGTTGCTGTTCCCGTCGCAGGTGTACAACTGCTAGCACTATGGCTGCTACAGTTGGGCAACCACTACACCACTCGGTTTTCAGTGCGGTGGCGCAAGACTAGCTGAATGCGAAGGTTTAACCACCAGCACTTCCTGTCGTCGATCCGCCAGGATACGACAGCTCCTGTTGCTGCTGGTGCTGCTACAGCTGTTCACGACGCCACTGCTTTTGCATGACCAGAAGCTGCACTGAAAGAATGGAGCGAGTAAGTGACGCGCGGGTAGACAGCTGCCGCTCCTGTTGTGTTGCCGCTGATGGGGCTGGTGCCGTAACAGCGGTTGCGCCTTGCGTGTGTACCGGGTATGCCTCCTTAGCAAAAATCAAAAGATGTTTTGTTGCCTTTTAGGGTATCTTTGGCCTAGGAAGCCGCTGCTCGTGCTGTAGGACACACGACCAACCTACAGCGGCTCGGCACGTCCTGGCTCCAGGAGTACAGAGACCGAAGTGAAAATATGCGCTGCAGCTACTGCAAGTGCTGTTACAGCTGCTCTAATCTTTGTGCTCCTTAAGCTGATAGAGTGCCGGTGATATGGCGTTTCCTCTACGGGACATGTAGTGTCACCTGAGGCGTGCAGCTCCAGCAGCAGCAGCAGTAGCCAAAGGAGCTGCCGCTCCTGTTTCTGCTGCAGCCCATAGTCTGCCTTCGTTTTAATTCTAGAAACGTACAATGCCTGTAGCAAAGGGTTGGAAGCAACTTTGTCTCCTTTGCGCAGTGAAGTATTGGCTAAAAGCTCTTCAGCATAATTAGGCCGCTGCCGCCACCAATGCTGCTGCTACTGCTCGCCAGTCACAGCAGCCACAGCGCTACACCATAGTAGCGCTGCAGCGCTAAAAACTTCAATTAAAAATCATTCAGCTCATTAAAACTTTTGTTTGCCGTTTGCAGATTGTCGCTTAACAGTGGTTCCTTGGCTGCGCATGAGGGGCCCCCCGAGGCCCTGCTGCCCTCGCAACTGGTCTTGGTGTTGCTGCTCCACTTTCTGTGCCTCACGTGACCCCTCCCCTAGCCATTTGTCCCAGGAGAAGCAGAAGTTAAAGCAACTTGAGCATCTCCCGCGCAGAGCCGCAGCGCGAACGGCGGCGGCAGCGCGGCAGCCATCGTCAGCTGCAGCTGCAGCAGCTACTGAACCTTTTAATGCGAGGCGGTTGACGGCAGGTATGGCGGTGCCGTTCCAGGGTTTTGGTGTGCCTAAGACTCAACAAGCTGAGCTTTAGCGGTGTAACGTGGCCTTTCACTCCACGGGCAGAGTACAGTGGAGAAAAACAGCAGCAGAGCACTGGAGGGCTGATATTGCACTAAAAGCCTCAGCGGCCACTACCGCCGCCTCAGCAGACAAAGCAGGGAGGAGAGAAGCAGCAGAAATCGGGATATGCGCGTCCCTCTGCAGCAATGCCATCATTGTGTAGCCTCCTTCTGGCGTTAATTTTGCTGCCCGTGGCGCTCGTTGTGTTTGCGGTGTTGCTAGTCTTCCTTCTGCTGGTGCTGCTGATTGCCGGGGTGTTTGGGTGTGTGGGTTCGCTGTTGAAGCCTTTAGACAAAGACTTAGCGAACTACCTGTACCACATGCCTTACGGCGGTGTGCCAAAAACAAACAGCAGCAAAGGCAGTAGCACCAGACGCAACGAAAGAAGGCAGGTTGCCTCAAAACGCTCTGAGGACTGCTGTGGAGGCAGACGCGATCCGGTGCTTCCAGGCAGCAGCAACACTGGTCCTTCTTTTGCACCTGCATCAGCCACAGCAGCGGAGACAGCACCTGTAACCGAAGCTGGCACAGGGGCTCCTAATGCAGCATCACAGAAAAGCCTCCACCGGGACGATAGCAAGATCAGTAGCAACAACGGCAGGGATTTTTTGTGCCAGAAAAAACAACAGCAGAGTTCTCGGCGCCACAGCCCGGTCCCAAAGGCGGCATGTGACGCAGTTTAAAGCTGACACAGTAGCAGCAGAAGCAACTGCAGGGCGTGTTGCGCCATGCCTAGCAAGAGCTGTGGCTACAGTCTTCGACCGATTGCAAGCAGCAATAAAGGCAGCAGCAAGAACAGCACAGCAGCAGCGAGAAGTGCGGCAACAGTAGCAGCACATTCTCTACGGTGGCCCACAACCGAGACGCGCAGCCGATGTAAGAGGAACAGGGCAACAACTTAACAGCAGCAGCAGTAACGCGTCAACGACATCGAAAAGGCCAGCGCAAATGGAGAGCCCTCAAGGGGATGAGCACGATTTCAAGAAGGCAGGTATCCTGTCAACAGGCGCGTGCAGGCCTTCAGAAACAGAGGGAGGCCTAGCAGCAGCAACTGCTTGCTCTTCAGCTGGAGCAGCTGGAGCAGCAGGTGAAGGGAACGTGGGGAACAGCGGAATGTGCGGATCGTGGGGAGTGGTGACTGCAGACGACGCTATCTCAACGAGCACTGCCTTGGTAGAGCGGCCAGATGCCTCCTCAGCGGGGCCTTCTGGTGTTACTTCTAGTTCTGATGGTGACGAGGACAAAAGAACCCACGCAACAAGGGCAGGCAGCGAAAGGCGCGCGACTGAAGGCGTCTGTCGCGGGATGAGCGCTCCTGAAAGCACAGCAACTGCAACAGAAACAGCAGAAGATGCACCTGCAGCAGCAACAGATGAGCCAGCACCGGCTGACGAGGCAGCAGCAACTGCGGACGTATCGTTGTGGTCGTTTTGGCCGTCTGATTGGCAGGTGCTGCCTCTCAACAGGCTTGCAACTCTCATAATTGAAACGCTTGTATCAGGTGGCACCTCTCTGCAGCGAGATAGCAGCAAACACAGCAGCAGAACGAGCAGCAGCCGAGGCCGGAGTTCTTATAACAGCAGAGATTCATCTTTGGAGCACTGGCGAGACCGTCGCAGCCGTAATTCACGGCTGCGACACAAAGAGCAACGCGGTGAGCTGAGAGTGTACCCGCTGCCGTTGCATTGCTGCTACTTCCGCTGCAATTGCTTTGCCGGTGCTTCTGTTGCAGCCCCTGTTGGTGGCACTCCTGGGGAAGCTGCCGTTGCTGATACTTTTGCTGGAGTTATGTTTGCCGCTGGCGTTGCAGCAGCTGCTTTCAGTGTATGTAGTACTGCAGCTGTTGCTAGTGCTGCGCATGCGATGGCCGGTGCTTTGTTTACTGTGGCAGCTGCCTTCCTTTCTCACGGTGTGTATACGCTGATGTTTTGGGTGGCGCTACAGATGCTGGTGAGGTGTCGTCGTCAGAGGGGACTGTGGAGTCGCCTTGCAGCTGCTGCAGCAGCAGTGGCTGCACCAGTAGTGACAGTGGGGGAGACAAGAGTCTCTTAGTGGGAGGCGCGAGCAGCCGGAGGCTTCAGAGCAGCAAGGCTCATAGACAGCGGAGCCGCTTTTCTCACCAGCGGCTGCTGCGGAGGTCTTCCAGACGTCGAACGCCGCATGGGGCTTCGACTACTGACCCTGCTACTGGCAATAGCAGAAGCAGCAGCAGCAGCAGCAGATGCTTTAGCAGGGACAGCAGTGGGTGCCAGGATATTAAAAACGCATCTGAAGAAAACAAAGACAGCGGGGGAGAAGAGGAGACTGACAGTCTTCGACCCTCGTTACAAAATTGGATGGGGACACTTGGCTTGCAAAATGTCCCTTTAGAAAAAGTGATCATACCAGGCAAGTTGAGAAGGCCAAGAACGAACGGAAGACAACTGCCATTGGACAAATTAGGGCTTAGAAGCCAGCAGATAGGGGAGATTTACTGAAGACAGCAGCCGACACAGACAGAAGATAATAGGTCAGATAAAGGGACAGTGAGGGATAAAGAGAAAGGCAGACAGACACGAAGAAGTTGATGGAATGAGACCCTAGCGGAGGCACAGACGTAGACAAGCAAAGACGCAAGTGAGGGACATGCACTCGGCGTGTTTACAGAGTAATGGAAGCTTGAGAGAGCTAAAGTCAGGAATCAGAGAAGCCGTAGAACGAAGCTCGCAGCCTTAAGCCAGCAAAAATTGACAGAGTCAGGGAAAAGCAGCTTAAGATTAACAAGAGAAGATACTTACGAGGAAAATTGCACAGGGTGCAACGCAAACAAAAAACAGACAGAATGGTGGGGTTAGTAGCAGACGGAGAAGGAAGATGTGAAACATATGAATGCTTATGCGCGTTCTTTACTCCTGCAGCAACTCATAACAGCGCCTCTTGGAGGGTAGCGAGGCTCAACGAACAACAAGCGTATTACAGCCGTCTTGTGCAGGTCTGGGTAAGCTGTCAGGTAAGACGCCTCTCAGTAGCTCAGCAGCGAGACAAGGTATTAGTTTGGATGTAATGTTGGCATCACTGTTGGTCTTCTTGCAACAGCTGTTTTGTCGCTGCTGCTGTCTTTGGCACCAATCCTGCCATTGCTCTTGCTGGTGACGTCACTATTGCTACGCTTTTTTCGATGGCGATTGGTGTTAGTTTAATGTATACTATTCTTTTTAATAATGATGTATCGCCGTTGCTACGCATTTTGTTTCGATGGCGAGTGGCTTTAGTTTAATGTATACTATTTTTTTTATATAGTACCTTTTGTGAGCTCGCTTGCTGGTGCTACTGCAGTCTGGGTGCGTGTAACCGGGCGTCTCTGATTTCGCAATTCATTTGGTGCATTCTTACTTACGGCTGACTATTTACTGCCCCTTTGTTGCAGCAATTGAGCATCTACGAGCAGTTACGCAGGGGCATTAGGTGGCTCGACTTGCGCTGTTGTAAGAGCCTCGAGTCAGTCACGCTGGCACCCCGCCTCCGGCCCCGTCGGCGGCACCGCAACGCCGCCGCAGCAAGCCTCGGTCGTCGTCTCTCCCTGCGTTTCGCTGCTGCGGCCGCTCCAGGAACGAGCAGCAGCAGCAACATTTCAAAGTGCAAGTCTAGCTCCCCATGGGCAGCTGCAGAAATGAGCGCAGCAGGTATCACAGAAGAACCGACCCGTACGACCGCTGCTTCACTCTGTTCCATGTCTCCCACCTCGAGGGCTTCAAAAGGACATGGGCACCAACATGCCCACATTGATGACTATCATCCGCACCATCAGCATGAGCTGCAACACCAGCTGAAAAAGACTGAAGAATACGAGGTGGCAGGTGCCAGCCATCAAGAGCAGCAAGAGCATGAGCACCAAGATATGCCTGTGTCGGCGGCTGAAGAGGGAAAGAGCACATCTTCTCACTGCCACCACCACCACTCGAAGCGCGTCCTCAGCGGGCAGCAAGGTGTTGCCTCTGCTGCAGCAGCTGCAGCAGCGCACAGGGACCTTGCTCTAGCAACCGGTGCGCGACGGGTGACAGTGGCAAGGGAAATGGAGCAGGCAGGCGTCCCTCTCCACCAGTCTATCCCCTTTTGCGCTCATGGAGGCGTGCTCACCGTCCCCTTGGCAAGCCTTTCGTTCCTACTGCTGCTGCTGCACCGATTTTCACTGTATTGGAGCTCCGTTGTTGGCAATTACGTTGTTGCCTGTTCCTGTTTGGAGCAGCTGCATTAAGGTCGCCCCTTTGGCTTTTTTCTCCTGTTACTTTGTGTTATGTGGTGCTCTGTTTTGTTCTGAGGTGCCTGGGAGAGAAAATTCACCGGAATCATGGGTGCATACGTCTGCAGATGAGGGTTTTCGAGGAAGTGCATGCATTCCTTGTCGCACATCCCACGGAGGTTGTATTTTTAAGTTGTGTGCCGGACGAAGGCGTTGTGGGAGAGACCTTTTGCCGCTTGAAAGAAATATCCGCGACGGAGGTCCTCTTCTGCGTTGCCGCCTCTCTCGGGGACTTCCTAGGTCCTGGCCTGGAAGAGGGAGTGACTTTGGCGGACTTGGTGCAAAGGTTTGTCAGGCTCTGCTCAACCCTTTTCTTGCATGTCCTCCTCTGCATCTGTCTCTGTCACGTATCTACTGTTCGCTGAATGTGGCCACACTCACATACACAGCGTGTACATCTGCGCAGACTTCTGTTGCTGTGTTCCTTAATCGTGTGGGGGCTGCAGAGGCCAGCGGTTGATTGTGCTTTGGGCGCACCAAGAAAAATGTCTTCCAGAAGCTCCCAATTTCCCATGCAAGAAGGGTCCTCTTTGTTCTTGTCGGTCGGTCAGCGGGGGCCAGCACTGCTACGCGTCTCTGGTTTCCGACTGGGTGGACAAAGTTGCGCCCGTGAGACGCCCTTACAGCTCCCTACGAGATGTTTGTGTGTCTCTGTCAGCGTTGATGCCACTGTGAATTTTCCCCTCACTATGTGCGCATATCCGTCTGCCCCACCATTTGGTTCGCCTCTTGCTTACGTCGCTTTGCCGCCCCCTTGTATCCCCTGCCGTTTAGACTCTCACGCTTTCTGTACACTTCTTAATGTTATATTTTTCGTAGTTTGTGTGCTTTTCGTTGATATGCGGCCCCCTTAACAGCATTAGCGTCGATCTCACATTCCTCTTCAGTGCTTCTTTGCCTCAGATCTTCTCTGCCGCCAACCGTTCTGGAGGCCCCGCTGTTTCCAACCAGGAGAGAGCTACAGAAACCACCGAAGATGCGAGTGCCTCAGGCCCTCCAGCTGTTGCAGCTACAGACAGCGCCACCTGTGTAGCCGCATCAGCCAGATGCGGCAGAAACAACCCCGCGGAAAGGGGGACCGCCACTTCTGTGGCAACAGCGGCTGCAGCTGCAGCAGCAGCAGCGTCTGGTGCTACTGCCTCTGCAGCAGCAGCTGCTGCTGCTGCTGAGGCCTTTGCAGTCACGGCCAGTGCTGCAGCAAACACAGCAGTAACAGCAGAAGGCGTAGATACGCAGCGGCGCACACGGATAACATCATTCGTTTCGTCTCCATTTCAGGCTGGCGGGTCACGTGTGTTCAAGTCTTTCTATAGGACAAGTACTTTGCACCCAGAGGAACTCATCAAAAATTTGCTGCGGTGGGCATCCGAAGAGCAGCGGTCGATGGCGGTGCAGAAACGGCAGGCAGCAGCCCTGAAACCCGTAGCTAACAGCAAACCCCAGCACAACCCCATCACCTTCCGCATGCTCTGCGGTGAGTTTGTTGCTGGTTTTGTCGCTGCCACCGCACCTGCTGTTGCTGTGGTTGCTGCTATAGTTGTCATTCTTCGTGAGTCGGTAATAGGTTCTTGCATTCCCCGCACCACTACGGTTGTACCTCCATCCTGCCCATTTGACGCTTTATGGTTCCATACAGGAGAAGTGACGGCTCCTCGTCGATTTGCCGAATTGCCATTCATAAAATATTGGCTGGGGCAAGGAGTCGCCGTCTGGAAAGACAAGCCTGTAGGCATCAAAACAGCAGCCAAAGCAGCAAATAAAATGATTTTGAGGGAGCTTTTGAAGCCTCTCCTGCAGCAGGTCCAAGACTGGGCTGGCAGCTCGCCGAGTAGTAGCAGCAGCCGTAGTGGAAATGATGCTGAGCGTAGACAAAACCCGCTGGAATATATAAACGCCTTCTCACACGACTTTGCAGACCGCCGCATTGTGACCCTCTTGCTGCGCATCAACTGTGCTATGCATTGCATCCATGAAGAGCCTCGTACTCTATAAATAGCAAACGCTCCAGCGCAATCATTGTCGCTGCTGCTGCTGCTCCTGCCAGCAACGGACCTAGTGCAGTATGACTCCGCGGCACGGCATTAAAGCCGCACATAGTGGAGGGGCAGAGCGCTGAGTGGAGACGCTTTCCTGCCGCATCGAAGCGTTGGCGTGTTTTACCTCTTGCTAAGAAACTTGGCGGCAGCCGCAGCAGCAGTGAGCTTGAGAAGTACCAGTAGCGGCAGGTTGGTGGCCTCTTGTTTTTTTTTCCAGAGTGGATCTTGAGGGGTTTTAAATTTCTTTCCTGCC
Organism: Eimeria tenella; assembly: GCF_000499545.2. Classification (NCBI taxonomy): domain Eukaryota; phylum Apicomplexa; class Conoidasida; order Eucoccidiorida; family Eimeriidae; genus Eimeria; species Eimeria tenella. The sequence goes on from NW_013542053.1 coordinate 274,645, forward strand.
TTCCTTTAAGCTGGTCGCTTGGTTCTTCTCTGCTTTGCCTTTAAGCACGTACATTTTGCGTCAGCGTTACGGACGCGCAAAGCCAGCTTCAAAATGGGCAAGTGCCCCCACCAGCAGGGGCAGTAAGGATAAATGCTCATTGAGACGCTTTGTGCACTAACGATGAATCTGTAACGAGCAATGCGTCTTCAGACACCTAAGCGTCTGCGCAGACAAGAGTTAATAATGATGGCTGTGAGATGCAGCACAGCGTACATCATGGGAAGGCTTTCATGGGGCCCGTAGGACGAATGGGCTCATGTGTGCCTCTTACGATTCGGTGGCTTCATTCGTTGAGTACTCACTGTCGGCGAGCCGCCAGGCTGCAGTGCGCTTGCTCTGCATCCTGATTGCTTGCCGAGCTCGCCAGCTGGCATCGAAGGGACCCTTTCTTTCGCATTGGCATTTTCAAGTAAATTGTTTAGTTTCGCATCACATGTAGGCAGGGGAGAAGCTCTGCTGCAGTACTTGCCCCCACATGACTGCTGCAGCTGCTGCCTCTTCTCCATCCTGAGCGTCTTTGTCTTTCCGTCAGCTTTGAAGTGCATTGGTCATACACGCCTGCGATTGAGATATGCTCGAGTGCCATGCCCCTGGGATCGCCAGCTCCAGTCCCTTTTCCTACTCACCGTGGGGTTGAACCTGGCCAAAGCTAACTCTACCCTGCGAACGCAGTGTGTTGTTCCCTGTAATGAATATTTTGGAGTTCAGTCACATGGTAAACATTTGCCTCTGTAGGAAATAGGGCACAAGCAAAGCGAAGAGCAAAGGGAACAAGTAGATATAGGCAGCCTTAACGCTGAGATTCTGCTGAAATTCTAGGAAATGTCTAAATGCAGTCCATGGATGTCATTTGAAAATTACGCAGACCTCATCCGCAACGTGGGCCTGAGCCCATGTTGCGGCTAAGGTCTTAAACACACTGGATCTACTGATTTGAAAAACGACAACCGACATAAATTTACAAGCCGACGACAGTTAATTGGCGTTGGAGCTGTTGAACGCATCGTTACTTGAATGCCTGAAGACATAGGCAAGTACCCCCATTATGACGAAGCGTGCTGCTACGTATGTGTTTGCCACCGCTGTGTGCGTTTGCAGAGAACGGTGGTAACCTCCACCGCTAACTCATTTCTTCCAAGGAACTACTACAATTTCTGCACCGCTTCGGCAGTCAGGCTGTGCTTCGTTACCCGTGCCTGCTACCTTTCCGTAGTTCCGTGGAGCAGTTTGACTGCCCTCTCTCTACCGGGGAAGTAGCGAGGTACAGCGGTGGCATACGTATGCAAACTGGATGAAAACAACAAAAGCGCAGCACGTGGGAGCTTCCAGACCCCATCTTTTGAAGAAAGCGCATTCCTAGCTTGCTACTGACTTTACCCTCCGCTCCCGTATCGATGTGAGAGGTAGCAGACGGTGTTTCTCCGCTGCAGGACTGCAAAGCAAATGTGAGTGCTGCAGTTGTGTGAAACCAGGGTCACTTGTAGTTCGCTGGTTTGCCATCTAACGAGCTGAGCTAGACGCAAACAGCGACGTGAACTAGTAATCCCCACAACACCTCCAATGCTGCCACGTCGCGGCTGCATACGCCTTCCATGCCAACGAGCTAGCTAGCTGAAATGGAGGGCACTTGTGGAACCATGAGACAGTTCACCATTCAGTTCTCAGTGAAACGGATGAAACAACGAGAAATTCCTGCGGAGCACAGGAGGGACCTCAACTGGCCGCCCGCCAGCACCTCAGCTGTTAACAGTGGGCCAGCTTTTGGTCCTTAAAAGCCTGCGGCCAGCAAAAAGCATTCTGCCGCTAAGGCGCCGAAAGACAGAAAACTCTGTTCACCTTGAAATGGGCAACGACAGAACACTGATTTACGTGATCCTGTTGGCCTTAGGATTCCTCAACGTAATGATCCATCAGGCAGACAACTTGCAGTTCACTCCACAATTCAGATAGCTAGCCAAGCAGCACATGGTTTGAGGCTGCAATGCGCTACACAGCTTCTCATAGCTAACATGCACACCAAACTTTGGATGCGTCGACCTTGCACCGTACAGCTCCTCTGCTGACTGGAAACCCTGCATGGGCTGCGAACAGAGCTGTGCTCGTTGCAATTCAACCCTTGTTCTGCTCTGTAGGAGGCGGGCTGTGCTGTTCCTGTTGCAAGGGGTCTTGCGTACGTTGCACTGTGATCGTGTGCTGAAGCTGGTTCTCTGCCGAGCGTGCAGGATCAGCGGAAGCTGACGCCCGCCGTTCTACGGCAGTCCCCGACGCGACGAGCATGCATATGCCATGTACAAATGACCAGATAATGCCCACAACAAGTATCGTCGTGAGGAGTTGCAGCAAACCTGTGACAAGCATTCGTCGTCGCGTCGTCATGCACGAACAGATCATCGTGCCCAGTCCACACGGAAACAAAATGTTCAAAATCCCCCCAACGATGAGCCCTTGCCTTTCCTTATCATTCCTAGGGGGAAGAACCTGCATCCAGCCAGATAATCAATACAGACAATCCTTTCAACTTGGTATGTCAAGATTTGCAAAAATGAACATCTGGGACCAACATCAGCAGCAACGGACCTCGCTTTCGTCGGTATGGAAAAGCGTGAATGAAGCTAAACGCCCACTTAATTTATGCGCTTATCTGCTGTTTGGTGCAAGCCATCACAAGCGTGCTACTACACATAGATCAGCAAAGTGTAGACTGCCGGAGCAACAGACGGGAGTACGGGCAGCACTTAGGGGAACGCTAAGTTCACTTGTGTAGCAAAATCAGCTCTTAATGCCGTACGACGCAGCATCCAGCCGACTCAGAATCGTCCGACATCTTCACCTCCTTTCCAATGCTCGCCAAAAACGTTCACAGCTGCTAAAACCAGACGGCGGGATGTTTGGCTTCCGCTGCGAGAAACAGAGATGCCACTGAAGGATTTGCACCCACACGAAAGGCAATGCCACACAAAGGAGAACTGTGAGATGATGGGCAGTACAACAGGAGAAGGCAATACGGTCAGCCGGTTTGCCGTGCTGGAGACGACATTATGTTCTTCTTGAGGCCACCTTCGGTAACCACAACGCCTGCTCAGTACTTCTGCCCGTTTTCATCACTTTGAAAACAAGATACATGCTTTGCTTCAATTTTAATCTGAACAGCTGCCTCATTACCGCATTTGGTACTAAGGAACTGCGCAGGCAACTGCTGAAGTGCTCTGTGCGGTGCTGTCATGCGTACCCCATAACATGTTCTCTTCTCTGTCGCTTACCTTTTCTTTTCCTACCCCCCATAATTCCGAGTTTACAATCAATCTGTAGCATAGAAGTGCTTGAATATGCATCTAAAATGGAGCTATTAAAAGCTGTGTATTCGTGCTACAACGGAACAAACCGGTTGCTGACCAAAACGTCTGATCTGATTCTGTTTACGCACTTTTAACGTTCATCAGGGGCCTGATGGGTATAATGTGCATCTTCCCCAATTAAAGGCATTTTTCGGGCTTGATGAGGGCTTTGTTAAACCCAAATAACCCTGACTTATTATCTGAACAGTCTGTGCCAGTTCCGCCGTGTCTCAAGGTTTGTCTGAGCACGTACAATCGCCGCTCGCGGCAGGCACTGATTTCTCCACAATTTCAAGCACATCTAAAATCAAAAATCCACTTTTCATTTGCCCAGTGTCTTTGCAATCGCTATTTTCACACCAGGCGGGCAAGCACAGTTCCTCGATGCAAACAACTCCTTTATGGGTCGCGTCCTGCTCGTTCCTCAGAGTACTTTTAAGGCTTCACTGGTTCTTCTGCGATACATCCTGCGGAATCTGTTCCCAATGAGCTACTCAAGGATGTGTTTAGTCTGTCTATGTCGCGCAGCTGTAGTTCTAGGGGCCCACAGAGCCTGTTGAAGTCTCTCCAGGTTAGCAGGCACTGGCCACATAACCAGACGACCAGGTGTTTTGGACACATTGTGCGGGACGCACCGTTGAGGGCGTTTGCGTAGTTTAGTATGTCCAAAAC